>NC_030426.2:11336198-11376198 GCF_001660625.3 Ictalurus punctatus | reverse complement strand
TCAAACAATTGCAAACAAAACACTGGTCTATCAATAAAATTATATATATATATATATATATATATATATATATATATATATATATATATATATATATATATATATATATATGTGTGTGTATATATATATATATGTGTGTATATGTGTGTGTGTGTGTGTGTGTGCCACAGTTATTGGCACCCTTCTAGTGAATACTTTGTGCTGCCTCCCTTTGCCAAGATAACAGCTCTGAGTCTTCTCCTATAACGCCTGATGAGGTTGGAGAATACATGGCAAGGGATCTGAGATCATTCCTCCATACAGAATCTCTCTAAATCCTTCAAATTTCAAGGTGCTTGCTAGTGGACTCTCCTCTTCAGTTCACCCCACAGGTTTTCTACATGTTTAAAGTCAGGGGATTGGGATGGCCATGGCAGGACCTTGATGTTGTGGTCAGTAAACCATTTTTGTGTTGATGTTGATGTATGTTTTGGATCATTGTCCTGCTGGAAGATCCAACCACGGCTCATTTGAAGTTTTCTGGCAGAGGCAGTCAGGTTTTCATTTAATATCTGTTGATATTTGATAGAGTCCATGATGCTATCTATCCTGACAAAATGTCCAAGTCCTCTGGCAGAAAAACAGCCCCAAAACATTAAAGAGCCACCACCATATTTAACTGTGGACATGAGGTACTTTACCATGTGGCTACCTCTCTGTGTGCAGCAAAACCACCTCTGGTGTTTATTGCCAAAAAGCTCTATTTTGGTTTCATAGAACCATAGAACCCAATCCCATTTGAAGTTCCAGTAGTGTCTGGCAAACTGAAGACGCTCGAGTTTGTTTTTGGATGAGAGAAGAGGATTTTTTCTTGAAACCCTTCCAAACAACTTGTGGTGATATAGGTGAATTCAGATTGTAGTTTTAGAGACTTTCTGACCCCAAGATTCAACTAACTTCTGCAATTCTCCAGCTGTGGAACGTCTTAATTATTGCCCTGATGGTGGAAATGCACATTTTCAATGCTTGTGCTATTTTCTTATAGCTACTTCCTATTTTGTGAAGCTCAACAACCTTTTGCTGCACATCACAGCTATATTCCTTGGTCTTACCCATTGTTATGAATGACTAATGGAATTTGGCCTATATATTACCTCATATTTATACCCATGTGAAACAGGAAGTCATGGTTGAACAATTTCCTGTTCCTAGTCACCCAGGTGTACTAAAAAATGTATCAATGGGAGTATACCTCAACTATATTTTTCTCATATGAATTCTTAGGGGTACCAATAATTGTGCCACACATATATTTACAAAGATTTTTTATTTTTTTTTGATAAACCTGTGTTGTGTTTGCAATTGTTTGATATCCACGATAGCAGAGTATTTTTGTGAAAGGTTAAAGACAGTTTTTCACATCATTCTTTGCTCATATTTAACAAAAAAGGATGCCAAAATTAGTGGAGGGCACTGTATCTGTTATATTATTATAGGATAATCAAGTGCCTTGTTTATTACCTTTTATTAAAATTAAGCTTATTTTCAGTAACCTGTTTCAGTGCTCACTGGTTATCAACTTTACAGTACTGAGATTTTGGCATAGCTTTTTTTTCAAATCTTTAATTACAGGTCAGTAATCATTGTAAACTATGACTATGCCAGATGACCAGCTATCAATTAGTTTGGACATCATACATATCCTCTATTCCCAGAAATCTCATTGCCAGAAAGGCACAATGGGAAAAATACTTTGTTTCAACAATAAAACATTAAGACAAAGTATACAATGTTGATAAAAAAAAAAAGATTTAAAGTTCATTTTAAAGAATCTTTAGTCATAATAATTATATAAAGGATGACAAAAATCCATGACATTGTTGTTTTCAATATTTGATGTCAGTTCCTACCTACTTGTTCGTTTTCCCGATTGTATGGAAGGTGAAGGCTATCATGTGCTTCCTCTGAGACATGTGAAGCCACAACATTTTTTCAAGCGGCTGATGGTGCAGCATTACAGGACAGCTGAATGCACTCGGAGAAAAGCGCTAACTACCCTGTTCTATATACATGAGCTCACAGATGGCCAAAATTTGGCTGGTGCTGCTCTAATTGACAGGGGAGATAGTAATGCCATCCATCCTACACATAGAGCAGGGCCAATTATGCTCTCTAGGACTCCTGGCCACAGATGGCTATGGGCTCAGATTTATTTGGTTTTGATGGTTCATATTTATAAAAGGTGGGATTACTATGCTTACACATCGTTGTGTGTAAATAATAATAAAGATTCCCACATTTCTGATTGAAACGTAGTAGTTCTGCCATTGTGTCTGCAGAAATGTCTTCATAAAAATGTATCATTTGCACCAAAGATTACTAAGGAGTGATGAGGAATCACACATAATGATATCCAGGATTAGTAACTGGACAGGCTATGTGCGCTTAGCAAAACTGCTCTCGAGACAATTGACTAATGAGTTCTCTTTGGCGTTATGAGACTGTTTTCACATTCACAGGTATGAAAAGCAGCTTTTAATATCACTCATAACATTGGGTCTGAATGGAAACTCTGCAAGGTTCAAACTTCTGTTGAATTGAGATAAAAAATTTATATATTGAGATTATACATGTGCTATTATTATTATTATTATTATTATTATTATTATATGCAAATATCAAATTGCTCTGCTTTTTGATGTACATTAGAGAGAAACTGAACACTAGGGTTATTTAGGACACTAGCTGTATGCGTTAATGTCATCCATTTCAAGGTCATTCTCCCATGGCCTTCATCAGCATGTGAGTGCATATGTCAGCTCCTTTCTTTCTCCTCTTTTCTCTTGTTCCTGCTCTGCTGTTCAATTATTCAGCTGAAAAGAGAGTTGGCCCCTGTGCTTTAATTACTGCACTGAGAGCCTTGGGAGGAAGGAGAGAAGCAGCAAATGAGTCCACAGCCTACAACCACAAGCAAACATGGCCTCTCAGGCACAGCGAGACATTACAGATACCTAACGCTTATGACTTCTTTATCCGAAATACACTGCAGACAGAGACCGTTAGGCAAACCAACACCTACAACAAATCCAGCTTCAAAATGCAAGAGAAATACAGACATACATCACTGTAAAGTCAGAAAATAACCTTTAATGTTCAGCTACCGTGTTTTTTTTCTGCATATCTCTAGTGGCTTTTTTAATCTCTTTTAGCTCTGTTTCTTCATTACCCTTTGCAATCTATAGTACAAAGAAGTGACAACAAATGTAATATGTAATAATGCTGCCATATAGTTCAAATATCAACAGTGAGCTTCATACATACAAAGAAATCTATAAGTACTGTGTTGCATCACCCTGTCGATGGTTGACCTTGTCCCGCTAGATCCATTAAAGTCTTACTAATCAAACTAATTTAGACACAGGACTACGAGGGGGAAATGTTCTATGCTTTCAAATCAATGCAGAACTGTAGCTACTGAGAATAGAGCACAGATTCCAGGAAAGAGAACAAATAAAACCATATGATATGGACAAACTGTGAGTCTTATATAACATATAACATATTACATGTATGAGTTATGTTGCTTGTGTAGAAACTAGGCTTTAAATAATAGAAGCGTTGCTAAGATCTGAAAACATCCATGGCTTAGCCCAGAGCACATCTGTAAGAATAATATGTATATATTTGCAGTTAAGTGCAGCATTATCCAACAATTTGAGGATTGAGGTATAACTGTTTAGGGCATTTATCCAATTTATTTATAGCACATTAATTCATCTCACAGCAAGACAGTATAGCAGGCAGTGTTTGACCTGATAGCTTCCAGAAGATAAACAGCAAGGAAGGTCAATAATTCATAAGTATACAAGTCTTGACATTTCCCTATTTCATTTATCTATTTCACTTATTGCTCTCCAGTCTTCCTCTTTCCTCTAACATTCTCTGGCTAAGTCTCTTCCTTCTTCTACTTAGTAATCATAAAACCACATTTAAAAACATAATCTCTTTAAAAATGAGCTTAGTCTTAGATTCTTGCTCTCTCACATATAAAGGAGGTCAACTCATGTCCTCCCTCCTCTCCTCCCTTACTGCTGTCTCTCTCTGTCTTTCCATGAATTCCTTTCAAGTCATAAAACAGGGCATTATCTAAACAACTTAACACTGCTTTATGTGAATACAAAAACCTCAAATAATGTTATTAACATTTTCTATCAACATGTTTTATCAAAGGACTTCAATAAAAGTGACCTTACTTACTTGTACAGATTTTTTATTTATTTTTTAAACTAAGACATTTAGTTGACAGAGCCAGTGTAGGTGTAGGTAACATTGGTTAGGCAAGCAAGCTAGTGAGTGTTTGCTCAATGCCATTTTATATATGCTGTGTATAAGTTACAGTTACATTTATATAGCACTTTTCTAGACACTCAAAGCGCTTTTACATTGTATGGGGGAAATCTCCTCAACCACCACTAGTGTGTAGCATCCACCTGGATGATGCGATGACAGCCATAGTGCACCAGAACCTCCAACACACACCAGCTATTAGTGGAGAGGAGAGTGATGTAGCCAATTCAGAGAAGGAGATTATTACAGGGCCATGATAGAGAAGGGCAAATGGGGGAATTTCACCAGGACACCAAGGTTATACTCCTACTCTTTACAAGAAGTGTCCCGGAACAACAGAGAGTCAGGACCTCGGTTTAACGTCTCATCCGAAAGACGGTGCTGTTTTTACAGTATAGTGTCCCCATCACTATACTGGGGCATTAGGCCCCACACTGACCACAGGGTGAGCACCCCCTGCTGGCCTCACTAATACCACTTCCAGCAGAAACCTTAGTTTTCCCCAGAAGCTCTCCCACCCAGGTACTGGCCAGACTCAACCCTGCTTAGCTTCAGTTGGAAACCAGGCAAGAGCTGCAGGGTGATATTTATCTATATTTATCGATATCTAGTTTTATTCAACTTCATCTTCTATCAAAAATTAAGCACTTTCTAACCAAGAAATCATTAGAGATGGCTGTCCACGCATTCATCACCTCTCGCCTGGACTACTGCAACTCCCTATACTATGCAATGTCAAAGTCACAGATTGTCCACCTACAATTAGTCCAAAATGCCGCGGCCAGATTTTTTGCGAAAATCCATAAAAGGGACCACATCACTCCCCTCCTGAGAGCTCTCCATTGGTTGCCGGTCAAATTCAGAATTGTTTTAAAAATTCTTTTATACGTTTACAAATCTCTGAAAAATCAAGCTCCCAAGGATCTTACTGATATATTCAGGTCCTACACTATCTACAGAAGCTTAAGATCTCGTGATCAAAACCTTCTCACTGTCCCTCACATCAACTTAAATCACAGAGGGGAACAAGCTTTCTCTGTGGCCGGGCCCAGGTTTTGGAATTGTTTTAATTTGGCTTTTAGCTGATCGAGTGATTGATTTTCTTGTATTCTAGCATTGTTTTATTGTGTCTACTGTACAAAACTTTGGTCAGTCTCAGGCTGTGTTTAAATGTGCTTCAAAAATAAAATTAACTCGAACTCAGAGTATATATATATATATATATATATATATATATATATATATATATATATATATATATATATATATATATATATATATATATATATATATAAGCTAGCCTTTATGTCCTCAGGAACATAAGGGTCAGCTAGTTGTCAGACAGTGGCTAATGTATTATGGGCCAAAAGTAGCCGAAATGTACACACACACTTTTAAAGTTTTTATGCCATTTGGAATTTCGGTTTGGTGCCAAAATTGGCGCAACTATTAGTTGTGGTCCATATCATGTCTGAGAGATAGTCTCATCAAGGTTGAGCTGTATTCACTTGGGTTCATTATTGTTTGTTTTTTATGGCAGTATGCGGGCCAGAAAATGAAAAGTGTGGCCCATCTGGGCAATCACTCAGTTGCTATTTGGGTAGAGACTCCTCTTCCTATAGTAGAGCTGCAGCCTCTTTTTGAATTTCGAATAAAAGCATATAAATACCAATGTTGCCACTCCTCACTACTTACTGTAATACACTGGAGTTTTTAAAGTGAGAGAGGTGGGAAAGGAAAGTGTATTTTAATAAATCTGGCCTAGACAAATCTTTGGGGGAAACAATTATGGCCTAAGCCCAAAAGCCAACTCATAACCATACCCATAGTGTATGAAATATGATCATTCTGAACACTTACACGTGTTGCTTTCTGTTTTGTTCTCTTCCGTGTGTAACCTTATTACTGTATCTAGGAAGCTCAAAGTAAACAGCACAGCAAGGAAGGCAAAAAACAATGGTATGTAGGCGTGTGACTGAGTGAGTCAGAAGCCTGGAACTGGGTCTGGCTGCATCACAGGGCAGGGCAGGGCAGGAAGGAAGATTACAATACAGCGATCCGTTAGAGAAAAAACACTTTTGGAGATATTTCACTATTGCAGATCTGTCTGGAGCCCATCATCACTCAAAAAATATTTGATGAATGAGCCATAAAAAAAGAGGGCATTTGTTCAGCAACATGGCCTACAAATAAAGTCATGGAGGGTCAGTCTCAAACCAGCACTTAGCCCTTGAATACTTACACCCTTGCACTTTTCTCAATGACTGAATCCTAATAGAAAGACTGGGGTTAGTCTCAATGAGATTCTTCAACTCATGTGCTCTTAAGACCACAGCTGTTCACATATTCCACCAGTTAATAGCATGTTGTGTAACCTGAGACAAAAGCACTTTGTTTCTACAGCTGACCTTTTGGGAGATGGCTGAGGAGGCTTTATAAGCACTTTAAGATGTTGTTCCCAAGAGGACGTAACAAAATTTCATTAAGGTACAATTTATTTAACGTTTATATATATCAAAACCTATTCTTAAACATACACTCAGTATAAATACTTAAACGTTAAAGTTATCTTTTGTATCTTTTTGTCAATTTGATCTTTTGTAAATCAGTTACATACACCTTTGAAAATGATTCAAGCTCCATAATTGGTTCTTAAAGACCTCTTTTGGACCTTTAATTAGCTTGTAGAATAATACTACACACTAAACATAAAAATAAATAAATAAATAATCTACCTTTGAGGGTACCACCCCAGTGACAAGGAAAGGTACAGTTTAATACTTTTTTTTCCTGATAGTGTACCACCCTGAATCCCTGTTCACCCTGGATAGTCCCATTTGTCTTCCTTTTCCTTTTATGGTCACTATTTCCTGTTTAATTTTTTTCTTCTGCTTTTGGTTCACTGGTTGATTAGTGGCTAGCATGTAGCATTCTCATCAACCTACCCCGAGTTGGATTCAGGGAACCAACCCCAGCCACTTGAGGGTTGCACAAGCCAGTGCTCCCTCGGTGCTGGTCCCAAGCCCGGAAAATGGCGACAGTTGCTTCAGGAAGGGCAACCTTTGTAAAACTTGTTCCAGAATCAAATTATGGGGACAGGTGATCTGCTGTGGGACCCTGAAATGGGAATAGCCTAAAGAGAAGAAAAAAAAAAGTTTGTTTTCTCTGCGTCTTTATGAAAGTTTGTCATATACTGCAATTCAGATTGGTCTAATTCCTTGTCTTGTCCCTCATTTGGATATTTTTCCATAGCTTACTAGTGCCTTGTGCTTTGGGATTATGACACATGTTTGGATTATAAATCTGGATTATTTATATATGCCTATCATATCCCTGCCTGCTTGCATTTTGACTCTTGCTATGTTCTGTAACAATGATTATCATACTGCGCTCAGTAAACACAACATCGTTTCTATGTGCTCACGTCCTGTGCCTTACATTGAGCATTAACCTCAGAAAGATACTCTCAGTTTTTGCGATTAGCGAGGGATGTTGGTGTATAATAAATCCTTGTAATGCATAATTAAACTTGCTGAAGAATAACCCCGCTTTAAAAGCTTAGCACTACTCCATTAAAACAGAGCAGCTAACAGTTTGAAAATACACACAATTTTAAAGCACACCATTGTCTTGTTTAATTATTCCGTACCTGAATAACCTCACATATAAAAGCATGCCTGAGGCTTAGTCTTTTACAAAATACATGCTATGAATACTTTAGGTTCATTAATTGAATAAGAATAAGAATTATTTTGTATTATAACCATACTATGAAAATAATTAGTATATGCTTCAGAATAACTATGTACACAATCATAGTAGGTTTCTTACCTGTTTTTAGGGACTGTGGAAATATCATAACCATACTTTAGTTCATCCATATTATATTTTGGAAATGCTTTGCCCTGATAGCTCACAACTCTGCATCAAACAAGCACATACATATTTGTGTGTGTGTGTGTGTGTGTGTGTGTGTGTGTGTGTGTGTGTATGTGTGCGTGCGTGTGTGTGTGTTTTAATACCTGGTTTAATCCCAGCAGGCCCAGACAGTCTCTCTTTTCAGATCTGAGCCTAGCCTTGTGGCTCTGTCTCCGCTAAAAGGATTTCACAGAGCAGAGCAGGCTCTGCTGAATGATGACCTGTGTGTGTGTGTGTGTGTGTGTGTGTGTGTGTGTGTGTGTGTGTTTGTGTTTGTGTGTTTGTGTTTGTGTGTTGTTAGATAATGACTTGCTGCTTTGATAGTGCTGCATTTGCCTACTGACTTTAAGTGAAATGCCTGCTGGTATGGGCCAAGGTTATTATTGTTCATGAAAACATGCCTATAACATCATCAACGTCAAAGGAATATAGAAAATGAGAGGATGCATGTCTAATAGATTACGCGACGTGCCAGTTTTACAAAGTTACCGGTGATTCACTCTCAAATGCAAGCCCCGCATACTGCTAGAGTTAACGGGTTGATTAGACTTCAAATTGTCGAGGAAACACAGCATGTTAAGGCCATTGTCAGGGAGGACACCTTGAACATGTTTCATGGTTTGCCCATTAAATCATGTTACACACTGTGCACTGTGTCATTCCTCTGTAATGATCAGACATATTTGTCCCTAAACTGACACACACACACACACACACACACACACACACACACACACACACACACACACACACACACACACACACACACACACACACACACACACACACACACACACACACACACACACACAAAATAGTACTAACCATTAGCATTTTATTTCATTTTATTTTATTTATTTATTTCATCTATAGCATTACATATTTATTTGGTAGTGGATCATTGACATGCGTTATTGTGTACTGTATATTATGTTGGTTTGAGTGTATCATCTGCATCAGTTTAGTGCTCCAAATATTCATATCTGTTAAAAACAAAAAACAAAAACACTATGCATGAGAAACACTGGAAGACAAAACAAAAAATAACAACAACTTGCAGAAAATAACTTTATTCAACACCTAATCCAGCCAACCTGAGGAACTTTCTATAGAAAGCTTTCTCTCTTCTGTCTCATGTGACCGAGTAAGTAATTTAACTAGTTACGGTCTTTCCCAATTCCCTAAACTGATATTTACGCTACTGTTGACAACAATAGCTAATCATCTAATCATATTTTATCAGATTTACTTAGGTTTTTAGGCTTTTTATATTTCAGAAAGATCAGAAAAGTTTGCTGGACGCATTTACAGTGCTGCTGAGATGGATCCTTTAAGCTAATTTCATTATAAGGCCTGAATGATTTTCTGAGAACATTTAATCATTTACAAACCTTAAAAGCATGTGCAATAAACGTGCACGTTTTACAATATATGTTTATATAGTAAATAAATATTCCTTAAGTACATCATATGTTTAAAATGAATGCAACACGTTTTTTTTTTGGTGAAGATTATACTCCTGCTCTATGCAGTCACAAATGGTGAGTAGAGACGGATGTTGATTTGTAGTTAAATGAGGGCAAAGCAGAAAAAACCAAAACGTCAGGCAAAAACAAGCTCAAAACATGGGCGTGGGTCAGGCAACATGCAAACAGATTATACAAGACAAAAACAAACTCGCGAATCAAAGACGGACAATAATGCGGAAAAAAAAAAAACAGAACCACGATCACAGGCAGGAACGGCTTGGTAAAGTCGGCTGTAGGATATAAACGGTGCATTACTTCACAGAGAATGCTGGCAGTAGCAACTCTTTTATAGTGTGTGATTTGAAGTGAGTGCGTGATTAGAAGTCTGGTGACTGGGAGCGAGTTAGCTGTCGTGGTTTCTGGGGAGTGTAGGGTAGTGGTAGCTCAGGGGTTAAGACCGTGAAATCTTGCTTGGTGAATTCATATCCCAGTACTACTAACCTGCTACTGCTGGGCCCCTGAGCAGGGCCCTCAACTGCTCAGATGTATAAAATGAGATAAATGTAAATGTAGTTTGGAGCAGCCATCTTAGTAGACCTGCAGTGTATCCTGGGAAGTGGAGTTCGTGGCCTGCGTAGACTTGGGCTGCGTCCGAAATTGCGTACTACCCTACTACACAGTAGTACGCCAGAGATGTAGTATGTCTGCATTCTCAGTAGGCGAGAAATACCCGGATGGCGTACTGCTTCTGGTGAGATTTTGCAGTATGCAACTGATCAACAGTACACGAGTCAAACGGACTGGTGCGGACGGGCTCAGAAAAGAAAATCACGGAAGACGGAGCACCACGTCGGCTCTTTTAAAGTATTAAACCTTGGTTAAACAGGATTTGTTGAACAATACCTGAACAAGTTGCTAACTTGTTGAAGGTTTAAACAAGAAATCAGTTGTTACAGCGTTTGAAACTTTTTTGTGATCTCCATCATGATTTAGCCAGCCAAGCTAACGGTGACGAATTTACCGCAGCGTGTTAACACTGCCTACATTAAAGTACTAATTCAGTTCATTTCCCGATGTGCATTTTGCCGTTAGTATGGTTGCTTTAATCTGGTGGTCTCTTTAAGATTTTAGTGTTTATGATGACGTCGAAGGTCACATGACAATGCCAACATGGCGGATGTAGAATGTCCGAGATTGTATTCATACTACACACACATACTGATTAATACATACTGTTTCAACGGTCGTGCAGTAGGTACTGCATCGAATGGAGTACGTACTGTCACAGTACACAATCTCGGATGCAGTCCTGACATTTTTTAGGCTCCATGGACAGTATTGCCAGATTCTGCATGTAATATCTACGTATTGCAGATCGAAAATTTGGTGAAACCTGGCTACCCACCACAGCGAGCTGTTCTTTCAAGTTCCAAATTAAATTCAAGTAAAAACCTTGCTCTTGTGCAACTTTTTTTGTTTTGTTCAGTGGGATCCTGGTCCCTAAAACTTGCAAGCAAACACAAAAACAAACAAACAAACAAACAGTTTTTCATATCATGTATTGGTATTTGGCTACACCTCTAGTGTAGCAGACACAGCAGTATCGCTGAGATAGAGTAGATTAAGGTAGAGAATTTCTTCACATTGACCCTTTTTGACTTGTGTTTATACCCTCTTTGCTAACACTCTCCTCTTCCCTCTCCGTGTCTGTCACAGGGCTGTGTTCCCAACCCCTCAGTTTCCCATTGGAATTGGGTTACTTTTAAACTGTTGCCACTGATTGATGTTTTTAGTAGTGGGGTGGAAGTTAAGTCTTTGACATGCACTATATTATATGAATTAGATTAGATTGATCACTTTTCACTTACTTGCAGGTGTGTAGACAGACATGAAGGTCACAGGACAAAGAATTTATTAAGATGGGAGCGTATTTTTTTTTCCAAAATATTTTTATTGAGAAAGAAAACATACTTCCTGTCACATAGCAACAATACCATTCTCATTTTTTGTTATACTTACATATACATACATACAAACATACAGGCAGACAGACAAAGTGTAGAAAAGAAAAAAACTAATCAAAGAGTACAATCAATCAACCCCCCCCCACACACACACACACTCCCCCACCCGCACCCCACACCGGCTCATCATGACTAACCAATATCTATATCTGGTTAGGTATATATTACAGAATCCAGCAACAGGCACAATAATTCAAGTGGGAAGTGTCTGTAACTCCATAAAATATGAAATAAAGGGTTGTCTTTTATATATATAAAAAAAAAACCTTGTCAGTACAACCCCTCATCGTATACTTTATGTTCTCGAGTTTAAAAAAAACATCACGTCCTTTAGCCACTGAGAGATGGACAGGATGTTTTGCAGACTTCCAATGCAACAGTAGGGAACGTCTTGCTGTTAGGGATGTGAAAGTGATAATATCTTTTTGTGCAGAGCTTTATGGAACTGAGTCATCAGGAATCCCAAATATAGCAATCAATGGGCAAGATTTTAAATCTACTCTGAGAATAGTGGACATGATAGTAATGAAACCAGTCCAAAAACCACAGAGACCAGGGCAAAATAAAAACGTATGGCCAAGTGACAGGGAGAGCCATGGCATTTATCACACTTGTCCTCTACTTCTGGATATATTACAGAAAGTCTCGACTTAGACAAATGGACCCTATGTAAAACTTTGAATTGTATGAGTCCAACACGAGCACAGGAAGTGGTCGACTGTATCCTACCTATAGCACGTTGATGGGAGCGCATTTACGACATTCAAGCATGTCTTTATCCTGGTCAGGGATGTGAGGAATCTGAAGCCGGGAACACTGGGCTTGATGTGGGAACACACCCTGGATGGGATACGAGTCCTAGCGGATATTCATATTCAGTAACTGGTCAGAGTCACGGTGGATTAAATTACAAACTTGTTATATTTTGGGAAATAGAACCATCTAGGTTCCATGGGCAGGTGCAAACAAATAATAATTGGCAGGATTATTGAAGAGTGTCTGCTGGAGTGGGTTGGACTGGGATTGGAAAACCTCTAGGGCACATTGTGCTGTTTCTTTGGATTGATTTTGATCGGCCGTTGTGCTGCTCTTGTAACGCAGATGTTGCAACCTTGAAGGCAACTCCAGCAAAGCGCAGAGAGCAATAATGGAGCTAATTAATGTTTCTCTGTTGAGTCACCAAATTACTGTAGATGTATGGTCCAGTGTATTCTTGAGATAAGTAAAAAAAAAAAAAAAAACAACAACCCAGAAATCTTGAACATTCCTTGAAACTCGATGCTCAGTGATTTATTTTTCCAGCTCTTCAATGTGCATATTTTTAAACAGTTTATGTTACATGTCATGTGATGTGATATTAATTCAACCTATGTACGACAATGTGGGAATTTATCTATTTGATTTCATTTCAGGGTGTCACAGTGTTTTAGTATACATTGTTCCTTTTCATAATTAGAAAATGATTGTTTGTTGTTGTTTTTAATTAATTAATACAAAACAACACACATAAGATGCCTTAATTTAGACCCCTGATATTAGGCAAGGGAGGTTTTTAGCTTAAATGTTTTCAGATGCTTTGCATTTCAGTAGTCTTTTACTGGGATTTTACACATTTGGACCGCTTACTGTGGAATACATAAATATTATGAGAATTGTATTAATATTTAAACAGTGGAATGTGTTCTAGTGTATGCCTACTGCATGACCACAATAATTTTATCATTTTCATCCATCATGATAATAGTGTTTTTCATGATGAATGAATATTATAACATAATTGGGGTCAAAGTAGAAAACAAACTCTGCATATGTAGTCTAGGACATATATAAATGAAAAACAATTATGATGCAGCAAAATGCATATATTATGTGTAATTAAAACACGTATTATTAGTGTCAGGCTTTTTCTTAATATAATCTCAAACTGCATTTACAACTTCATATGTCATATTTTATTCAGTGAACATTCTAGGAAGCCATTTGGCATTTTTCCCAAACGAAATTATGAATTAAATTATTACAGTGCTGTGAAAAAGTATTTGCCTCATCCTAGTTTCTTCAGTTTTTGTGTATATATCATACCAAATTTTATTCAGAAATGAAAGTAAAATCTAAGATAAAACAAAGGCAACCTGAGTAAACACAAAATACAGTTTTTAAATGATGATGATGTTTGTTGAATCAAAAAACTTATCTAATACCAACTGGGCCTGTGTGAAAATGTAATTGCCCCCCATAGTTACTAATACCCTAAATCTATGAAACTGCATTGATAATGGGGTTCAGCTGAACTACACACAACCAGGCCTGATTACTGCAAACCCTGTTCAATCAAATCAACACTTAAATAGAACTTTTTCAACATTGGTTAAAAGGTCAAAGTTGCTTTTCAAGACTGGTTCAAAGGTCTATGTCAAAATTGAAAGAAATTCCAGATTCCAAATTACATCGGTCTGGGAAGGATTACAAAGCTATTTCAAAGGCTCTGGGACTCCAAAGGACCACAGTGAGTGACATTATCTCCAAATGGAAAAACTCTGCACGCTAGTGAACCTTCCCAGAAGTGGAGGACCTTCCAAAATTCCTCCAAGAGCACACGAACGACTCGTCCAGGAAGTCACAAAAACCCAAGGACAACATCAAAGGACCTACAGGCCTCTCTTGCATCAGTAAAGGTCACTGTTCATGACTCCACTATCAGAAAGACACTGGGAAAAAATGGCATCCATGGAAGTGTGGTGAGGTGAAAACCACTGCTAACCCAGAACAACATTAAGGCTCATCTGTATTTTGCCAAAACACACCTTGATGGTCCTCAAACCTTTTGGGAGAATGTTCTGTGGATTGAGTTGAAAGTGGAACTGTTTGGAAGACAGGGGTCCCGTTACATCTGGTATAAACCAAACACCGAATTCCACAAAAAGAACATAATACCTATGGTCAGGCATGGTGGTGGAAGTGTGATGATGTGATTTGCTTTTCTGCTTCAGTGCCTGAGTAACTTGAAATAATTGAGGGAAACATGAATTCTGCTCTGTACCCGAAAATCCTAAAGGAGAATGTCCGGTCTTCAGTCCGTAAATTGAAATTCAAACTGGATCATGCATCAAGACAATGATCCAAAGCAGGAGTAAATCCAAGTCCTAAGTAAGTGAGAGACTGATCAGCTATTGGAAGCATTTGGTTGCAGTTACTGTACATATATGCATAGCACATTTACTGGCACCCCATAAATTTATTTGAGAAAAATATATTTGAAGTATATTCACATTGATATTTCACATTATTAGTCATATATAACAATGGGTAATATTAAGGAATATAGCTGTGATGTGTGGCAAAATGTTGTTGAGTTTCACAAAATGGGAAGTGTCTATAAGAAAATAGCACAAGCATTGCAAATGCCCATTTCCACCATCAGGGCAATAATTAAGAAGTTCCAGTCAACTGGAAATGTTATGAATCGACCTGGAATTGGATGTGTGTCTATATTGTCTCAACGCACTGTGAAGAGGATGTTTGGAGTGTCCAAAAAATCTCCAAGCATCACAGCTGGAGAATTGTAGAAGTTAGTTGTGTCTTGGGGTCAGAAAGTCTCCAAATCTGAAGTCACCGACATCACCACAAGTTGTTTGGAAGGGTTTCAAGAAAAAAGCCTCTTCTCTCATCCAAAAGCAAACTCAAGGGTCTTCAGTTTGTCAGACACTACTGGAACTTCAAATGGGATTGGGTTTTATGGTCAGATAAAACCAAAATAGAGCTTTTCTGCAATAAACACCAGAGGTGGTTTTGGCACACACAGAGAGGTAGCCATATGGAAAAGTACCTCATGTCCACAGTTAAATATGGTGGTGGCTCTTTAATGTTTTGGGACTGTTTTTCTGCCAGAGGACCTGGACATTTTGTTAGGATACATGGCATCATGGACTCCATCAAATATCAGCAGATATTAATTGAAAACCTGACTGCCTCTGCAAGAGAGCAGGACAATGAACCAAAACATACATCAAAATCAACACAAAAATGGTTTACTGATCACAAAATTAAGGTTCTGCCATGGCCATCCCAGTCCCCTGACTTGAAACCCATAGAAAACCTGTGGAGTGAACTGAAGAGGAAAGTCCACCAGCACGGACCTCGAAATTTGAAGGATTTAGAGAGATTCTGTATGGAGGAATGATCTCAGATCCCTTGCCATGTATTCTCCAACCTCATCAGGCATTATAGGAGAAGACCCAGAGCCGTTATCTTGGCAAAGAGAGGTAGCACAAAGTATTCACTAGAAGGGTGCCAATAATTGTTGCAAACCCATATTTAACAAAGATATTTTTTCATAAACCTGTGTTTTGTTTGCAATTGTTTGATATCCATGAGAGCAGAGCATTTTTGTGATTTTTTTTTAAAACAAAACATCAAAAGGTTAAACAATAAAGACACAGCCTTCTTTGTTCATATTTACCACGGGTGCCAATATTAGTGGAGGGCACTGTGTATATCAGTAACAAGTAAACTTGAAATTATTATATTGTGCTCTTTGAACGCAGAGTGTAACGTTAATGCTGCTGTTAATTTTTCCTGTTCCTGTGCATCATAAAATATGAACTCATTAATATTACTAAATATGACACATTTTTGTAAGTAATTACATGTAAAATAATTGGTTGTATTGTTTAATGTTGACATTTTGTGCATGAGCCTGTGTGAATTAACATTATGATGTTTTGTGCATTGATGTAGAATCCTAAAGAAAGAATTGCGATGCGTCTAAGAATATATTATTTTCCTTAACCTCTACCTGCCATCACTAACACCAGGACCATACTCCAGCATTATCAACACAGAGACATTATTTCAGACCATATGACTGTAGATGCCAGTGAAGTGTAGATGGTGTTGGGTGGTAGATAAGTTGCAAATATCTTCTGCTTTAATTTCATTTATCACTAGCCTAAGACAGCCATAATAGCATAAGCACTTAAATACCGGAGAGCAGGGGGTTGTGGGTGTTGCCAAGGGTGCCATGCTGCAGCAAGAGGGGATATCTCTGCAGCCCCCAGATGATCACTCAGCTCTCATTCCCTCCCTGGCATAAGGGGGTGTTTGTTCTGTTCCCAAACCTCTTTGCATTAATAGTGTATGAGTGTTCACTCACACAAAGCACGCAAAAGCCTGTGTTGAAAAATTCTCTTTTCTGCCTTGCATACTTCATAATAGAGAGATGGCTTTGATGCAGAGGAACACGCCACATTCGTTTCTGAATTCAAATGCTTAGACTATGTTTGGCATGACAGAGCCTACCAATAGATTTATTCATGTGTACATATATATATATATATATATATATATATATATATATATATATATATATATATATATATATATATATATATATATATATATATACATTTTACCCTGAAGCACATGTCCTTGACTCCCCAAATTCGATACAATAAAACCCAATAACATAATACTGTCTTATGATGCTCTTCAAATGTGGTAAGCAGTAATATTCCTTTACTTTGAGATAGTAGTTTTCACTCCCTCATGCCAGGCCAGACATTTTATGTGCACACTTTGTTCTGTAAACTTTGATGTATTAATAATGCGGGAGTAATTATTCACAGTTCAAACACATATGTGAATTCTGTGTTGAAAAAAGGGACAATTTAATTAGCTCAACAGTATTTGCATGTTTAGTTTACTTCAGCAGAATCACTGTAGGTTGTGACAAGATTGTCCATAAGCAGGAAGTTTTCGTGTCTGTCAATACACCTAATTTGACAAAATATTTTTTTTTTCATATTAGGTTTATTTATTATAGTGAACACTACTGGTCTAATATATTAATTGTGTATACTGGACATAAGTAGAGAACAGGCTTCATGCATTTTAGCATTCCCAATGGAATGCTTTCCGCTACATGGAAACAGCTGTAGATGTTATGCTATGTAGATGCTATGGAGTGGTGTAATTTTTTTCCTGCCATCTATGCTTTGGGGTAAATGATTCTAATCACTACATGATACCATACTCTGACTGTGACTGACGTACAGTTTAGTGTGGTAATATACAGCGTGATTACTGCATCCTGACATGCCACTTAGGACAATATTTTATTATTTCTTATACCACCCGGCTGCTGGATTCTCGAATCTGATTGGTCAGAAGGTGTCGATTCATTTTCTACAACAGCAGCTCTGACAGTAGTGCCGGCTGCAGGGCAATTCACAGGATTATATTAATGTCCTCGCTCCAATATGTTATTGCTTCTGTAGTCCCAGCTAAAAAAAGGTCTGTGTGGTGGAAAGACCACATAAACTGTTTACAAAATGCACGTAATTGTTGATATGGTGACGTTCTTTAGCATTTTTGTTCTCCAGCATCAGTGGTTTGTAACAGTCAGAGGCACAGCTGCTCCTTTAAGTGTTCCTATACAGGAAAGTCTTCAGTACAGACAGCTTAGCAGTTTCTCAGTTATGTGACGAGCTGCATTTTTTTTCTTATTAACTTCAACGGAGAGAGAGAGAGAGAAAAAAAAACGGCTGACTGGGGAATGACTACATTATTTCCTATAATGTAAGTGAGAACAGGGACTAACTTGTCTTGCAGATGTTCCACAGCATTAAATGTAACTGTATACAGATAAAAGGATGTAGTCACTTAAAAAAAATAGAAAACAAAATGTTAACCATGGCAAATTACTCTGCTGTAAGAGAAATAAAACACTTCAGGATGTGCTGTTGTGCATCAGGCTGTGCTGTTGTTGATTATTTGCCTGTAACAGCAGGCCCCATCATGTTTTATTCCATATTTAGAACAGTTTTAGTAGACTAACAGTTTAGAATTATTGTCTATAGTATATATATAAGGTATTGTGGATTGTATGCTATGGAGACTAAGATTTTCAAAAAAAAAAAAAAAGATCATTTCCATTTCTTATGGTTATCTCTAAAAAACAGGAAACCTTCACATGTACAGTTTTAAATAGGAGCTCTAAAAATCCCCCCAGTGTACCTATGGAACTTGATTTATCTTATGACAGGTGAGTGCTTCTGCTGTGCCCTTATTTTCCTACATGGTTGTTGAGTCAAAAATGTTACATTTGTGTATTTTGTATCTGGAACTAGTTACTGCTACTGGCAAAAAAAAAAAAAAAACCCCAAAACATTTGAATTTTGAAATTGTGCTTTATATGTGTGTGACTGTTGATGTGCCACTTGCCACATGCAGCTCGTTTAAAAAGCGACATTGGTTAGCACAGGAGCAATCCACTACAATGGTGCAGAAGTGTGTTTACACTAGCAACTTCAACAAAACGTTCTCACTTTCAATAAACACTCGATCAGGTTTGTGGAGCCTATTTCAGGAGCAGAGGGCATGAGGCAGGAATACACCCTGGATGGGATGCCAAGGCATGATGCACACACTCATTGACACTGCTAATCCGCCTACCAGGAGGAAGACACCGGAGAATCTGAACGAAACCCATGGGGACATAGAAGAACATTCACAGCGACAGTAACCCAAGCTCAGGGTCAATCCAGTAATCCTGGAGCTGTGAGGCAGCAACACTACCTGCTGTGCTACTGTGCCACCCCAACAAAATGCTATGTACTGTAAATACCTGGAGGATGTAGTAGAAATTTTGAAAATGCTCGGTACTTTTTGCTCTCAGTTGCCATAGCGCGGTCTATGTAGTAGTAAGGGGGGGCTGCAAATGCAAGATAGGAGCCAGAAGTGTAAGGTGGGCAGTTCTATTGTGCTGTGTTGTGGTAAGTTGTCATTTTCAAGAGCTCTGTTCAAAACAATTTTAGACTTTACACCACACTACACAAACCCTTTTCTACACATTTGAGTGGTTCCTGTGCTCTAATACACCCACTCTATCTCAGAAAGGGCTGTTAATTAGCTGATTTGCTGCATCAGGGGCAGCACAGTGGTGCAGCTGGTAATGTTGAAACCTCACTACTCCAGGGTCACCGGTTCAATCCAGATTTTGGGTTACTATCTGTATGGACTTCCTGTTTCTGCTTGTTCACCTGTCTCCGCGTGGGTTTCCTTCCACTTCCTAATAACATGCCAGTAGGTGGATTGGATATGATAAATTACCCAGGATGTGAATGTGTATAGATGTGAATGTACATATGTGCATGATGTCCTGAAATTGACTGGAATCTGACCCAGGATGTATTCCTGCCTTGTGCCGAGTGTCCCTAGCATGGGCTCCGGATCTACCATGACCCTGACCAGGATCAAACTGTTACTGAAAGTCAGAGTGAGAGAGAGTGAGTTAGGGTGTGTCTCGATCAGCTCCCTAGGCCATGAATCACTACAGTATATTGTGTATATGAGTTCGGGGACTGGTAAGGACCCTGGCTCACTACACATTGGGACACTGATAACTCAGTTTCCGGCGACACGAGTACGTACTCGCTTTATAACACGTCACCAAAACTGATAAGCGTATGTTTTATACGCCATATAAATGTTTTAGCTTAACCACACGCATATCTGTTATGGTACTTCAAGCAGGATAGCTTGAATAGCTAGCTAGTGGATTAAAAATATATTAATCATTAAACACTTAATAGTCGTTACACTCAAACAAACTGCATATAGAACATCAAATAAAGTTAACTTAAGTAATCATTTGAGAGCTACAACAATGTTAACAAGCTGCTGACATTTGTAGCCGAAAGTTGGCTGAGAGTTCCTCCCCCATTTATTTGAGCTGTGAGGCTATAGAAAACATGACGTCATTTCCAGTAAGGGAAAATAGTGAGCATCGATGTGCCCTGGTTTTTGTGGTGTATTATGGAGGGTTTTTTTTAAGGGAAAAAACGTTCCAGTGCACTAGAAGGATTTTGCGATTGATACAACCCTTAAAATGGCCGACTGCCTGATCAGATCAGTGCCCTGACTACTGAATTAGGGAGCTGATTGAGACACACCCTTGGATTAGGTTTGTAGGAGCAGGGAAACACTAATATGTGTAAGACAGGAGGCACTGCAGGACCAGTGTAGGGTTTGTGGTGTAGTTTAGTAGATCCTAAGCCGAACCCTATCCATGCACTCTCAGCACAGCTTGTTATTATCCGATCTCTAATACATCCATGTCGACTCTTAATTATCTGATTAGTTGTATCAGGTGTGTTGGAGGGGGAAAAAAAGTGCAGAACGGGGGCACTCCAGGACCAGGTTTGGGAACCACTCGTTTAGCGGCGTCTTTGCAGCGCTCTCTAGCGGACGCGCGTGTCAGTGCGCAGGCGCGCGGCCAGGAACGAGGCTCTGCCCCCTTTCCACCAGCCAGAGCCGCATTCCAGCCCGTTCATTACGGCGGGGAGCCGAGCTAGCACGCGCTCACCACAGCGGATACGCTCACGAGCTTCGAGGGGAATTTTAGCTATGGCGAGGACGTGCGCTCCGAGGATCACTTGAAAGAAACAAAGTAAGTTCACCCCGGCGTTTCTTTTCTTTTCTTCAAACGCTAGATGATTGTGAAACGCAGGATCGATGATGAATCGGAGTGTATGCGCCTTCATGGGGAGAGTTTGGTTAGTGTGAAGCTCTTCCCTCGGTGTGCGTGTGTGTGCGCGCGCGCTTCCCCGCATTGCTCTCGTTGATCATGTGTATTTAATGCTAACCACAACTCGCTGGCTTTCGCAGGACATATATATATCGGACTACATCAGAAACTTTTAGAATGCAACCACTGCTATTGAAGAGGCTGAAGTTGCCAGTTCTGGTGATTGGAGGTCATAAAGCAAGGCTGGAAATCTGTGCATGCAGCCGATGAGTTGAGCTCGAGAGGAATGTTGGTCACACCGCTTCAAGTGGCGATAGAAAGGCATGCGACTTGTGAACCTAAGTCTGCTTGTGTGTTCAGGTCTACAGTCACCAAGCTGCATTGCATCTTGCCTTTAAGAAAAAACGAAAAGGGGGGGAAATGCGCGAGGTGTGTGCTTGGTACACAGTTAACACCAGGCTCGGGGAAATCTTGCAAATGCAGATTGAATATGAGAAATCCACCAGCAAATGTTACTCAGTGTAGGAGAAAATGAGAGAGATGAAAAGGAAAGTCCCGAAGGTGAAGTGATCCGTGTGTGTGTGTAAGGGCAGTGCTTGTTGAGAATATTGCTGTGGGAATGCTCTCCTCTCCAGCAGGCAGTTACAGCGAACACTTCTTGCAGCCATATGTTGTCTGAAGGGTTTTCCCCCCCTCTTTATAACACCCCCCCCCCCCAGCCTCTCTTACTTAACCCGACCGAGGGGAGAAGTTATCTCCAGGGGGTTTCGTACAGCTCTGAAAAGAAACTCTAACGCTTTCCTTCAGTTCTAAACCGCCGCATGTTTAAACCCTTCCTGTGTCGCTGGACGGATGCTCTGTAGCCTCGCGCTTTAAAACAGTTTAAACCCTTCATGTGTCTCTGTAGCCTCAGTGTTTACTTGTAGCCGAGTACCGCATTTTGGGAACATTTTAACCGCCTCACACACTTGTCGGCAGATTTGGAAGATTTCCCCGGTGTCATGTCTGTAGTACGGATGTGAAATGATGGAAAGGAAAGAAAACAAAAGTTCGGCGAGGGTCGTGTGATGGAGGTGTTTGTCCGTGTGGCTGCGCTTTTCTAAGCCCCTTTTCAGCCATTCAGGATGGTGTGAAGCCAGGCACGTTCACTCACACGCTGAATGTTTAATGAAACACAGCCGTTGAAAACCGATTGGCCTCGACATGTCGGCCTCCTGTTCAGTCCCTCCTGCCGGAGCGGCTCTTGTCCCGCACTGTCCCGCTCTTATTCACACAGGGGACCGGAGAAAGCGCGCGCTCATGCGTGACTGAATGGTTTGTTCAGTATGAGGCACGAGACTAACGGAAATCTCTCGGTGGTCACGGTGAACGAAAAGAAGACACCCCCCCCCCAAAAAAAAAAAACAAAACAAACAAAAACAAAACCCGAGCTCGAGTATTTAGCACCGGGGTGTAGACACGTTCTCCTAAAGAAGCTTGAAATGATATTCAAGCCACGTCGCGTCGGCTCGATTAAAGCGAGACCTTCAGCGTCCAGAGAGTAATTGGTGTGGTCACGACGTTGGAGAGACTGAGTCATTAACGTCCACATCCTGGCATATTAGCGCTACTCCGAGTTTGAAAAAAAAATTAAATATATATATATATAGGCTAATGTGTGAAGTTCTGTTCTGAAGACGGCTCTCGGTAGGACCCAGGTGCGCATGCGCACAGCCGCTGTTGGTTGGCCGTGGTGTCGTGGCTAAACAGCGGCCAAACGCTAACTAACCGCCGGGCAGGGTTTGAGACTATCCCTGGCCAAAACTCATTTATCTCTGCGACAGAAGGAAATGATTGGAAAGAAATTGCTCAAGTGGGACGTAATTACGGCGAAACAGAGATATGGGCATTACTATAAATTGGCCACAAAGGGAGAAGATTAGGCTTTTGTTTTGACTCGGGCCGAAATGCTTATGAGAGAAGAAATGACATGATGTGGGTGAAATGTAGATTACTGTGTTTTCTTCCCACTCTGACACTGTGCTTCATTTTCTTATCACACCCTAAGCTGCGTCCTCCAGAGGTGATGTCGACTCCTGATACATGCCTTGCCCAAAAAGTTAGTTTTTGTGAATTAATTGGATGCCCCAAAGTCTCATTGGTTGTTGACTAAAGCCAGACTGTGTGTGTGCGCGTGCTGTGTGTGTGTGCCTTATGTGGGAGTCAGATCTTGGCAAGATGGCTGCTGTTACGGCTGGCTTGATTGGCAGTCATTTCTAACTGCTATGACAGTGTCCTCCTTCAGGCATTTCTCTCTCCCTTGACTTCCTCCTCCTCCTCCTCCTCTTCCTTCACTTTACTGCACACAGAGTCCCCAAAACTCCCAGTTGTCACATTTTGTATTTTGCTTTTTCAGTTTGTTTGGTTCCCTTTGGTCTGTATACAAGTCTAGCCCTGGTGCAGTTTGTTCTTATTAAAATCAGGACAGAATTAAACAGCCAAACCATGAAGTCCAGAAAAGTTCTGGCTTAATTTCTCTAAAACAGCACTAACCATAGCCAATTAATCTGATATATGTATAATCTGGACATAAGTTAGTTAGCCAACCTGTCAAGTAAAAGCTCCTGTGTGCTGTGCAGTCCTATATTTTGGTTAACGTAAAAAGGTTTGGTGTACGTCGTCATTTAATCGTTCTAAACCAACAGAAAACCGTGTTTTCTCACTTCACTGTAGACCTCCTGAAACAAGCTTTGAAATATATACTGATAAATGTATATCTACCACCACAATTTACCGACAAGTGTAAAGACGTATGAAGCAGAATCTTGATTTAACGCATGTGCGGAAATTAATTGATATTAGCTCAAGGTTGGATAAGTTACTCTTAAAAAAAATAAAAAAAAATAAAAAAAAAAATATTTAGTTAGCTTAGCTACAGCTAAGTACAAAAATACAGAGAGCTGGAAAATAGCTATAATGGGCAGATGGAGCTGCCTCTGACATGGTGGTGGTGGCCAAGCTGACTTGGACCTGGTTAACCTAGAATGGCAATACTTATCATTTGCATTTATGTCACAGAATTAAAAAAAAATTAAATAAAAAAAAACAACTAATTGCTAGTCCACATTGTCTGCTTTTTTTCTAATCCTTTGTCTGCAAAAGTAGACTCATAGTCTGGTAACCTTTAGTCAGTTGTGCTTCCAACCTACCATCCACCAAGAAACTATATAATTTGTCGATTGCAGTGATGTAGCTACTCTGATATATAACTACTAACTTCTTATAAGCTACATCATTTAAAAAATAACAGCACTACCACCTTATTACTGGGAAATATCCTTAACATAATTACTTTGCTACTTGTAAGTAGACATCATTCTTAAATTGTACTGACCAATTAACTAGCTTTAGCTGTGCTCACCAACGTTACGGTTCCTTAATTGAAGAAGCCAGAAAGCATGGTCACGATCAGAATGAGTCATTATTCAGCCTTAGATCCAGGGTTCTCAGATTCAGTGGAGGAGGTCCAGTGTCCTGCATGGGGTCAGGGTTTTTCTGCTGGAAGGCTGGGTAATTGGGTAATAAGCTGTAGAAGGGAAAACATGAATCTGTGCAGAGATATGATGGTATATTTTTAATTATCATCATAACATAGGTGAAATTAGGTACAAGATGATTAACGGAATGGCATAGCTTACTTTTGAATAGTTAATATACCAGCTGAATTTAGAGAAAATAGTATTTTTTATAGTGTTTTCATAAACTCCTGCCACCAAATCCATTTACAGAACATTCTAGCAGTTAAAAAAAAAACATTTTTTAATTTTTACTTCTGATAGGGAAATTGAGCACATTAAACCCATGTACCTTACAAGCCCAGTTTATTTAAGTAATACGCGCACAAAAGTTTTCATGCCGTGTTGCTTTAAATTTAATTAAGACCATCTCAAGAAACTGTTTTTAATCAAATGCAATGACCAAATTTGAAAAGTAGTAAGAGTTATAAGATTAAAAGATGAATAAATGGATCAAAAATCCAAATAAATGTGTATAGTATTTGCTTGGTTTATAATCACTGACTTCGGAAAAAATAACAATGGACACTGTTCAAGTAATATTAAACCAGATGGATGAAGCAGAACAGGAAAATGAGTAAAACGGCCTATAATCTTATGTTTTATACATTAAAATGCTTATAGCTCTTGTCATTATTATAATGTAAATATGTAAATAACACTGACAGAAGGAGTATAAAAGGAACAGTGCCAGTGAAAAGCCTATTAACAGTGAAGTAATTATTTAGTTATTCCAACAATAAAAAGGATGCATGCTGTAAAATAATGCATTTTATTCATTATGAAGATGATACATGCTTACATAAATTATATTAATTACCACTGGGTTCCTACTATTTTTTTTAATAAGCTCACTAAGCCCAGAAACCAAACAACAACAAAAAAACGAATTAATTTTCTTTAGGATCTACCTCATACCTGATCAGGATTAAGCGGCTACTGGAGATGGATGGATGGATGGATGAATGGAAAAATTAACAAATGTACATCCCTTAATTGAGGAGTAGGAAGGGTAGAACACAAAAAAAAATATGTGTGCATTACGGATGTAACCGTATACAAGTACATTAGTCAGATGTTTTGAACAGATGTTTTAAACGGGTACATACAGGAGGCTCGCTATTTGTCAGAATGGGAGATTTTTATTTTTATGCATGTGATGAAAGCTTGTTGGTGGGGCAAGCGATCAGATATGAAGCTAAGAAAACAAATTCATTAATGTAAACATGAGTTGCTCTGTGATGCATTTACTGTTCATTCATTCATCGTTATTAAAGGCCTGGTCCAGGCTGTGATGGTTTAAATTAGGCTTTTTCTTTTGAGAAATGGCACCAATTCAGTTTGTTGCAACATTTTGTGAGCAGGTACGAACAAAAAAAAAAAAGGAGCTCTTAAGGCCTTAAAACACATCCTGCACACATCTTTGAACTGAGGTTGAGGAACTCGCAGCTGTCGGATGAGGTCACGCCCACTTCAGGGTTAAATCCAAATACAGAAGCGATTATTAGGAGCACTACGAAAGATAAAGATATGGATAGTGGCATTGCGTTAAGCCTGGTTTGTGCACAACCCGGACTGAAAATGGCCGTGAGTTTGAGAAGTTTCACGTTAGCTGTACTGGTAGATTTGAGAGTTGATCGGAAGCTGTGAGAGAACGTAAGTCAGGGTTTATTATACTCAGCCAGGTAAAGCAACATGACAAAGCCACAAAGTGAGAATTTCTACCATTTAAGTTGTGGTTGCTGTGTAATCTTAGAACAGGTTGAGGGTAAAAACCTGTCAGATATACTTTGGTTCATTGAGGAAAGGGAACGGGAAAACAATACAGTATTGGGGAGAGCTTCTCCTGTTTGCCAAGAGGATTTCACTGTCCTTTATACTATTAAAGTAACTGCGGATAATATTTTATCTTTTGGTCAGTTTTTTTTTTTTCTTTTCCCACATCTATGGTATTAATTTAAAGTAAATCAGTAAAAGACCGTTATTCTGTTTATAAAATGTAAAGTATGTACACGTGTATATAATGCTGTGTTTTTGTATGTAACTATTCTGTACTTAAATCATATGAAATTTAAATAATGAAAATAATCCCGTCCAGGTTGTATCGCCGTCTCTTGCTATAGGTTCTGGATTTACCGCAACCCTGACCAGGACAAATTGGTTAGTGTAGATAAATGTAGGAATGAATGTTTTGTCAGTTTCTGAGGAAAGCTGCCATTTGTTTTAAGATCAGTGTTTAAAGTAAGAGCCCACTTTTCTTCATTTTTTTTTTTTTTTTTTTTTTCCAGAGCAGCTTGATTACCAAACAAAATCTATATTTTGTGAGATTAATTGCATCACAGTCCATCTCCTTTAAAGTTATATACAGGGACTGTGATGAAGTGTAGACCTTATTGAATTTCTCCTCCCGTTTAGCTCCTAGCATAGAATCTAATATTGGTAGTCTACTGTGAGGTGAGAGCTTCACATCATCGTGTCAGATGCGTATGGAGAAGCGCGCTCGCTCTCTCTCTCGCGTGCGCTCTCTCTCTCCCCGCGCTCTCTTTGTCCTTAGGCATGTGGTGATATTAAAAAGCATTTAAGAGGACTGCTGCTTCCAGTGTGAAGTGCTGGGTCATAAAAAGCAAACAAGGGTTCCTGAACATACGCATGAACACACACGTGTACACATGTGTATAACGCCAACTGTGCTTCTCCCCAAGGCTCTCACTATGCAGCGAGATTGACGTCCCATGAGGGAGCACGTTCAAAAACACCAACGCTGCGCGCACACACACACACGCACACAGAGCAGGCCTTATGATCACTTCATCCACACATGCTGAATGGACAGGTTATGTGGAACACAGGAGGTTTTACAGCGCGGTGACTATGAAAGAATTTAGCCTTTGCTGCAATAACATGTTTATCGTTCAGTGCTCTGCAGTGCAGAGGCCGAGAAAAGGGCTGCTTTTTCACAGTACCATGTAAAATAAACGCGTGCAACCAAGACAGGCTAGGATCCACAACAGCGCAAACTGTTTGTTAAAGGGGAAAAAAAAGCGCTCTTCGGCGAAGGGTTCAGTGTTGGAGAGTGGATATGAGTAGGATGGGATGGAGCTTTGGATACCTGTGCCAGCTCGCCCGCTGCCATGACAGCACTCGTAGTAGTTATGTATTATTAATACCCGGCCTTCTCTGGTGTTATTTTTATCTCTTACACATTTGACCATTCTTCCCGTTCTGTCGTCCAGCGGTCTTCGAGGAAATGTCTGTTTGATGAAGTCCACGTGTATGAAAGAGGGCTTGAGGAATGGACACTTCTGCAGTTCAGCTTTCAGCGCTCAGGAGTGGTGATTAGAATTCTAGATGGAGTGCACTTGATTTGGGCTGTTGAGTTTGGTTAAAATTGTTGGAAGGGTTCAGAGTGCAGAGTGACTGTGTGACTAGTGCTTAAACATGTACCTTGCTCAAGAAGAGCATTCAAACGACGTGAGCAAATGTCAAAGTTGAAGAGACGTCACAGGCTGTTGAAGTAAGTGCGCGTGTTCAACAGGCTCCGGATTGAGGTGTTTCTCTCTCTGTCTACTGGTTTCAGATGGTATTTTATGCTCAATGGTCTGTTTTATTTTGAGTAACTCGTGTCGTCTTCTATTTTTCTTTTTTTCTTTTTCCGTTTTATCTATTATTTCTGCTATTCTCTCCCCTCCACCACTTGAACTAGTCTGGGGGAGTTTTGCTAACTAGGGCGTTGGACTAAATTTAGGTCCCAATGTAATATAGTAACACTGAAAAGTAAAAAAAAAAAAAAATGGAACATGAGCAGGAATGACTTTTGGCCTTTGTAGAATTAACACTTAAAAAGAGCTTGATTTGATGAGTTCGGATGAGAGCCAGTATTCTTCCTTGTTACCGGCAGCATTTATATTCCAGCCCTGCTTATTCAAACATATGATTATTGAAGACTGTTTAGTGTTTTTATTGTTCAGATTGCAAATTCATTTTCGATTTCTGTTGCTTTGGAGATGAATCCAAACTATCTCTCCGAGCTTCTGTGTGTTTAGGAGTGTTGGCAGGGTTGCTGGTTTTTGGCTGAAATGACAATAACTGGACCGTTTGACCAAAAACCCTTTCGGCGCATGGTTTTTATAGGAAAATAATCAACGACAGGGAGGTGTGATGCAGCCCCAAGCATTACTGTGACCTCTCCGAAGTCGTTTTCGGCACATCCCGAGCTGTTCATTCCTTATACCACAGCAGTTTGCCAGTGACTACGTTTTTTTTAATTAAAGAAGACTTTCTAAATCCATTTATAGGTACATTTAATGTTGTGTAAAATCTGTGAGACAAGTTAATTCCACTTACCACTCACATTAAAGCGGTTCTAAACAGTCGCTCCCTCAACAGTCTATCTTTTTGTCTCTCTTGTGAATTTAATAATCCACACGAAGTGGCTGTGAATCTGCAAATCTTTTCATCCTGAAGACTTTCCTGTCTTTTTAGTTACGGACTGTTACAAAGCCCTGACACTGGAGACTCCTTCTAAAAAAAAAAAAAAAAAAGCTATATAAATGTCTCCTCACAGAAATGCTCCACTACATTAACCCTTACACATGCTTTTAATCTGTTTATGTTGAACATAGACCATTAAAATCCCTGTGTAATTGTTGTTGCTATAGAAACATTTTAGAACTGGTGCTTAAAACGGATCTTTTATGGATTTGAAACGTGCCTAATTTTGTTTGCGGTCTCGTACGATAGAGTTACATGCATCCAAGGTCAAAAAACACATTAACGTGCTCATAATTTAAACGCCAGCGTTGCCTTTTTTTTCACTCGGTGTCAAAAACGACTCGCTCTAAAGGATTCATTCTAAACTCCTCCTTTCAGAGAGCATACTCTGCTCTGATTGGTCAGGTGTCCCTGTCTGCTGTGATTGGTCTACCGCTGTCAGCGAGCAGCCAGTCAAGACCCGAGGCGGGGGGGTTTTTGTTACAAACCTACGTAGGTGAGTACAGGAAGTAAGTCTGGAATTAGTAACGACTCGTTTCAGCCGTTCAGAATCGCTTCCTTGTTTTGGAAGTCAATAACGCCGTTTGTCGTGCGCTTCGATGTTTGAAACAGACTTTTTACATTCACAAACAGCTCTATAACACACTACATGAAAGGTAATATTTGAAAAAGCATAATAGATGCACTTTAATATAAACCTTGCAGCTGGAACTACTGTCACATGAACAATTGAATAGGTTTCTTGCTGAGAAGACAGGCTGAGTTGGTACCTGCTTAGGGATTAGACAGATTTGATTTACCACTGTTAATGCAACAGTGTAGTTAAGAGGAAATACCACAAGAGTAAACATTTATAGCCATTTATTAATCAAAATAGATCAAAAAAAAAAATCGTTGTCTTAATTTGCTGAACCTGGCCTGTGTTTTGGGTGCTGGTCAGAACAAGCTGGATTGGGTATTTTTGGACGGTTATTTAATAAAAACCTTTCAAATAATGTTTAACGTCAACTATTCTAATTAATAAGTGCTTATCAGATTTGTGCTCATTGATTTTCTGTGTGCTTCTGTTTTATTTTTTGCTCCCGGAGTTGGCTGTTTTGGCAAAAGACTTGCTGTGGAACCCTACTGATATTGGAAGTCAGTCATGCTCATGAAACATAACAAGAAACAAAAAAATGGCTGAGTGTGCTGAGAGTGGGCTCATTGCTGACATGGAGGACTGATTAGTTGCAGTTTGGCTGTGCTACATAATAAATAGTGTGTTTGAGGTAGAATTAAATATAGAAAGCTTTCTCCCCCCATCCATGTAGTTACAAAATATTGAATATATTATTGTGAGGATATTTGAAAGCTATTCAGTCCTTCCAGGGTTGGGTTTGTGTTTTTTTTTTGTGTTTTTTTTTTTTTTTGGTGATTGTAGAAATGAACGCGAAGTCAAGCAAACCTTACAATATTCGGAGGAGCTGGCTATTTTTCAAAATTACCTCAGGTTTGGGCCAAGGCGCATCGTGTGACATCGTTACAACGCTCGTTCAGCCAACGTAGTCTTCGATTCACGTGCCGCAAACATGAGTACGGCTAAAATAGTAAATGATCTGCACTTATATAGTGCTTTTTTTAACCTTAGCGGTTCCAAAGCGCTTTACACTGGTTCTCATTCACACACTCACACACACACACCAATGGTAGCAGAGCTGCCATGCCAGGTGCTAACTTGCCATTGGGAGCAGCTTGGGGTTCAGTGTCTTGCCCAAGGACACTTCAGTATGTGGAGTCATGTGGGCCGGGAATCGAACCGCCAACACTATGATTAGTGAACAGCCCGCTCTACCACCTGATCCACGGTCGCCCACGTCAGGTCACTAAAAGGCCTCATTTACCAACAAACATCACTGTGAAGACTGTGGCAAAACAATTTCTTGTAATTTCGCAATTTCAAGTAGTTTTCTGCCAAAAAAACAAATCATAAATTTTGAAAACGGGCCATAACGAAAGGAAATCCTGTACAGACTGGCTGTATAGCCTAGCCCTAGTTTAAACCTCTTTATCACAGTTTCACTACCCAGCCCTAACAGTAACGCACACTTCACTGCTGAATCAGCACAGCTCACAATAGCACACAGTAGAAAGCACCATTCATTGTCTCAACCATCCATCAATCTTCTTGATCGCTAGTATCCTTCTTTTATTCGTTTAACAATGTATTGCTGCAGTCTTGGGTTAACCTAGGTCTTGGGTTTTAGTCGGAGGACGAGATTTCTAGGCTCGACGTGTCTGAGTCTCGAGCAGAATTGATCAGTAAGTGAGCGCTTGATGTTATCTACAGAACGAGTGCGCACAGTTACAACATCAGCACACGCTCCGAGCCCTGGTTTCACAACCTATCTCGTTTAGAATCTCGCACACACTTTCTCTCTCCACAATGATCTCTGTTGTGCACTGTTGTGCACTTCTCCTGCAGTGTGTAGCGGGTCTTGAAGTGAATAATTCAGCAGCTTGACTCCAGCGTGGGAATGCTGTTTGCTCACCAGTGGCCTCTTCCGCAGCAGACAGACTGATAGAAACCTGCTGAAATGTGACAGATGCAAACCTCATGGCTATGAATAACCAAATCAATTGAGCATGCATATGATTACGCACTGGAATAGTGACAGAGTGAGAATGATGCGAGGCATTAATTTGCTCCGAACTCCTCATTCAGTAATGGATTGTATCTCGTTTCAAATTCTGAATTCCGACTATTATCTGCATGTATAGCAATTACATGGTGACCTCGGGATGTCTGCTTTGTTTGAAAGGAATTCACTGGCTCATTAGTGATGTCACCGGTTGCCATGGAGCTGGTCAGGGTATTTAGGCAGAGGTGAAAGGTCATTTGCTTCGGCACTGACCGATGAAGCACACGCGAATGGGTGTGCGAACACGCTCCTGCTTTCCGTTAGGGGTTGTTTCGAAGCTGTGCACGCGTGTGCGATCACGGTTGATATTAGTCCGGATGTTGATACCCGCACAGTCTCTAAGTGGCACTGGAATGAGTGTGTGAGCTCCAGATGCCTTTCTCTCTTCATTTATTTAGTGTGTTATGTATGGTGGACTGGCAGCTTTTCTGCAGTATGCTTCAAGCTTCCCCACTCAAAGACCTTTAAATATGGGCTAGTGTGTGTAGGAGGATAAAGCGTGTATGCACGAGTGTAGGAGAAGATCTCTATCTATTTATCTATTTATCTATCTCTCTATCTATCTCTCTATCTATCTGATTCAATCTAGATGGGAAAATACACATGTTTGTATTTCTTTGAATATGGTCCCTAAAGTCGATCTGGTGCTCAAATCAAATTCTTAGCTACTTACTATTACATAATCTGACGTAGTCTCAATGTATCTTGTGTCAAGGGCTTGTTTAATCTAAAATTCCTGCCTTTAAAGTTATCTAGGTCCAATCTCCCAGATTAGGAACAGATTCGTGTGTGTAATATATTTATATTCTGTTGTGAAGAGAGGAGAATCCGAGCGTATGTAAATCCCACTGGAACGCAGCAGCACCTACGCCAGCGTGGTCGTGCCCCATCTGCTACGCCTTTGACCCCTCTAAAACCTCAACCCAATCCATCTCTCAGTCTTTCAGCCTCTCTTTCTGGCTGTCTCCTTGTTCTAAGCCCTTTTGTGTCCGCGACTGGCCCAAAGACTCCTTGATGGTGGGGTTTGGCCTGATTGTAAATGACTGGTGAAATGTAGAAGCCATTTTCGAGTAGATTAGCCTTTGGTATGCGTTTGAGACCCCATTATCCAAAGCTAGGAGCTAAAAGCTAATTGCTGTAGCCATGTTTCGCTATGAGGCATAACTTATTTAGCAACGCTAAGTGCTTCTATCTTGTCCTAATCAGCCCTAATAATCAGGATTCCTAATGGTAATTTGTTGGATATACTATATGATTTTTGGTTCTAATTTGTTCCATTAGACCTACTTGATGTTTTCGGGCATAATGATCGAGGAAGAGGAATAGTCTGTTTGCGTTTGTGTGTGTGTGTGTGCTGTGTAAACTATAAAATGTGTGTTTTAATCAGGAAATTTATTCCCCAATACCTTTTTGAGTTTCTAACCCGACTGTCATGTAGTGTAGGTACAGTACAAAAACAGTAGTCAATCAAAATACCAATTTAAATGGTCCAAGTTACATAAAATACCAGATAAGCAACCAACATGACTGAATGGTGACGAGATACCTTTTAATGTTTAACGCTTAGTCATTAGTTTATACTTAAAAATGAGAATTCTTCGTGGCGCTTCACACTGACCAGCACCAGAGACTCTGAACGAATCAGACGAGTGTTTTTAATCTGATTAGATACTTCGTCCAGTCGTCTTTAAATATGCTTTCATTGTTGACTTTTTTTCAAACAAGCCCTTTCGCCAGGTTGCTAACTAGATCATTTTTTCCATTGCTATTTTTCCTGCAATAATGTTTATCTATCTAGCTAATAAATATTGTGCGTGTATATCAATCCATCCTTCTGGTGCGATGAGCTGCCTTCAGCTAAACAGTTAACATAAATGCATGTGATTGGATCAAGCGCAACGGAGGATGTGCTACAGAAGCCGAGCTGATTGATGTTTAGAATGTTGAGCTGATTGGTGTTTTTCATGTGTTTATTATCTCTGCTGCAGTAAGTTTTCCAGCACTCCGTTTAGTCCCCTGAAATACTTTGCTGGGTTCGCATCTGGACCGTGGTGCACCGGTTGATGACCTCTGCTCTAGTCTCTAGAACATGGGCTTTTTTTCTTTCTTCTTTCCTCCACGCTGAATGTCTGCCGTGTTAAGTAGAAACACACGTGTACGCTCTGAACCGTGATGTGTGGAACAGACGTGGCCCAGGCTGTTGGTATGCCCGGCACTTGAGTTTTTTTCTTTCTCTCTCTCTCTCTCTTTCTTTCTCTCTCTCTCTCTCTCGTGGCCTCCTGAGTAGCGGCAATGGGCTACGGGGGGATAATTTCCAGCAGCCAGGCACCACTGCACACCGTGTATGTGTTTTGGAGTGGGGGAGGAGAAGTTTCGTGTGGCAGAGGTTAAGTCATCTCCCACTTTAGATTCCTTCCCTGCTGGGTGAATCAAAAAAAGAAAAGTTTTAATAACATTATCGACTAATTAAATTCTAATTGCTGTGCTGTGCTCTGCTTTTTGTTTGGGGCGATTTTTCTCCGACTAAAAAAAGATCTCACCATGTTATAAATGGCATTGCAAGTCTGCATGCAAGGCTTATTCGGCGTACGTTCGCGCCCCGCCCCCCTTTCCTTGCTTAGAACCTGAATAGGAGGGCTTCCTCACTTCATCGCTGCCTTTATGGCCGTGTGTTTTGCACTTTGACCTGTTAAACACTCCCCACCCCCCCCTCCAATCTTCTGAATAGGGTAATCCACTTGTGCAGACTGTACCAATCAGATAAAGAGAGTACAGCGGCAATGATTCGGAGTGGATATTTATGGAGATGAGATTAGATCCAAGAGGACACATGATCACAGAGAGCCAGTGTTGGCCATCACAACGCAGCATGCTTCTCTTCTGGGGCGCATCAGTGCTTCTTTCGGTAGGATAATACTCACGCTGGTACTTCATTAACTTTTATGTCGGCTGCTGAACAATGCTTTTTTTTTTTTTTCTTTCCCTTTTTCTTTTCTTTTGTATTGTTTAATTTGTCACTTCATTTTCTGTGCTTCGTTTGGTCAGAGCGCTTGCGTTCATCGTCTTCTTACACCCGTGCGAGGTTGCGATCGAGATCACGTTCCGTGAATCTGCTCTCATCGTGCTCGTAAAAGATAAGACGCAGACGGCAGACACCGCTCGAACCTGAACGAGGCTCTGGGTGAGGTCTTTTCTTCTTAATTCATTGTCGTAGCCGGGGAAAGGAATATGTGGCGACGATACCGAGCCTAAATTAGGAGGGGTTATTAAAGATAACACTCGAGTAGCTCTGAAAGGGTTTTTGATGTTCATCGAGAAAGAACTGAAAGATAAAAAAGATTGATTTGTAAATCTTCCAGTGGCATAAACATTAGTAGTGAAATGTACTCCAGGCTCACCTAATTGTCTGAGGATTTATCAAGCACTGACAAGTCTTGAGTCATTGATGAATAATTAAATGAATTTGCCCAAGTATGCGTGAGTGATAAAGGAATCTCTGTGTCTTTTGTTTCTCTCGTGCACATGAGTTTCTCCCTGTGGAATCTTGTGTATCTTGTTGGATTGTTGCATGTATATTTATTCTGTGCCCATTTCCTGATGACTCTCCGTTCCTCCCTCCTCCTTGTTAACTGTTGGACAGGTTTTTTTTTTTTTTTTTTTTTTCCTTTTTTTTTTCCCCGTCTCTCTCATGAACAGGATGAACTAGTCTGACTGGAGTCAAGTGGAGATCAAGGCTAATCCTTTTAGTTCTTGGCAATAATCCCATATAAGGCTTTCAGAACCGATACGATGTTATAACGGGGGAAACTGGCGATAACTGCGCTAACTGCACTCCAAATCCGGTTAGATGCTGTATTTATTTTTCCTAAAGCTCCCAGTAAGAATAAGCTCCTGCGTTAAGTAAAATTCAATTGGACTGTTTGTGGTAGAGTAAAGCTGTAAGGATAATTTAGTTATGTCCGAAGGTTGAAGCAGATGGTGAAACAGGTTTACATTGAACACTTCAGTATTGGTTTATTTTGCTTTCAAACTTATGTTACATACCTGCTACATATGCTTTTACATCTGTGTGTGTGCGTGCGCACACATGTCTGTGTGTTCCTGTCTTTTTGTTTTTGTTTGTGTGTGATTGTTCTCTCTCTCTCTCTGTGTCTATCTGTCTGTCCCCCTTGTCTGTCTCTGTTCCCCCTTTTCTCTCTCTCTGTGTGTGTGTGTGTGTGTGTGTGTGTGTGTGTGTGTGTGTGTGTCTGTCTCTGCCCCCCCATGTGTGTCTGTCTCTCTCCATTCCCTCTCTCTCTCTCTCTCTCTCTCTCTCTCTCTCTCTCTCTCTCTCTCTCTCTCCCTCTCTCTCTCTCTCTCTCTCTCTCTCTCTGTATGTGTCTCTGTCTGTCTGTTTACCCCTAAGTAAAAGTTACTCTGCCCCCCCAAATAGACCCATGTCCTGCACATGTGTGTTTCCCTGCTCCCAGTCACCTGACTCGGCTCACGGAGAGGTTCGATGCTGAGCTGGGCAGAGTCCCGGGAGTTCCTGCAGGGAAATGACAGAAATATGCAGTGTATGGGTTCTGCAGGACCAGGACTGAAAAGCACTGTGTTTGAGCAAGGTGATCTGTTTCAGCACTGAGACAGTGTGTCTTGTAGTCTTTGGCCGGAGGTTCTGATGTTGAAAGAAGATCGGGTGTGAGACTGGCTCGGATCTGCCTCTCTAATGGCTTTGCTCGGATGTGGAGAATTCCTCTGCGCCGTGTGCAGCACGGACAGTGAGGAATTTACCAAACCTACGCCCTTGCTTTCTCTGCCAGAGGAGAGCTGAGGCGAACAGGGAAGGGGGAACAGAGGAACAGCTGTGTGTGTGTGTGTGTGTGTGTTTATTGCTAAACATGTGTTTTATGGGCTCATAGGCTGCAGTGGAAGATAGCGGGAATGAGTGATTGAGGGAGAGGGTGAGTGATTGAGCTGACTTAGATTTAAATTAAACTCCTTGTGTCACTGTATCTCTCACACACACTGTCTATCTCCATCACACACACACTCTTCTTTGACTCTCATTCTTGTTCTGTGACTCTTGGTGTTCTGGAAGCCAAACAGCTGTTTTGGGTTTACTTCCTTCCCACTCTCTCACCCCCCCCCCCCAATCCTTGTGCTCTCTTCTCTTTTCATCGCTCTTTCATTCCTCCTTTGTAAAATGGCATATGGCACTGCTGATGCTGATTTCAAAGGATTAAAGTTGAATTTTCTAGCTTAGACTGCTGATTACTTCATCACTGTGTGTGTGTGTGTGTGTATCTATCTCTCTAAACGAGCAGTGTTTAAACACTTCTCTGTTTTGAAGAACTTGTCTATGGAGCACAGGGATGGCAGACTGTTTCCAGAGGCAAAGATTAACATCATATAAATATCATTTTCAAAAGCACACATTACATTTTTTTCTGTCTCACATGGGAGTGCCGTCTAACAACACTTTACCTGCTCTGCGTGTGCGTGTGTATGTGTGTGTGTATACATAGTGTGGTCCGTAAGTAATTGGACTGTGGCTCTGTACTCCAGCGTGTAAGATTGTAAATGAAAGACGGTAAAGAGCAGAACAGTCAGTTTTAATTTGAAATACTGACATATTATTGAAATAATGACACTTATTTTAGCTGCCCAGGTTCTCCAAAATTCACTAGATGGCATTGCAGCAAGACAAGTGACTTGAAACGCACTTTTAAAAACGACCGTGTTGCGTATATATAAAATTTTATTTTATTTTTTCCCTTGGATGGAGGATGTGATCTTGTCACCTGTCTAGTAGTTCATTAAAAAAACAAACAACGTTTTAACGGATTTATAAAAATTTGGTTAATCGTACGGACAACTGGAGCGACGACAGAAACCCCCGGAAGTAGCCGCAAGTGAACATGGCTCTACTGACTTTTTGTTCAAACTTGATCAGCGTACATGCACAGGATCTGAGATTTCATTGACCGCAAATCCTAAGCACTGTTCGTTTATTTTTATTGAGTTTGGTACTCTGTAACACTGGCGTATTATTATAAAGTGCTGTGATTTACTATATGCTGCACCCAGTATGTTTCTAAATACTGTGGAAATGAAGCTGACTTTGTACACTTGAAGAGCGCGGTCGGTTTTTAGAGCCAGAGAGGAACTTGTAATTGTGATGAAAACAAAACCTCCTTAACCCCTGCATCCCACCGAGTGACACGCCCCCTCTATTGACACCAGCCACCTTTTTAAAGAAAATGCACGGAGATCGGTAGCTCTGTTTTGGCAGGAGGCGGATCTAATGCTGCGTTCAACTGAAACTTTAAAATGTTCTAAACGTGATTATAAAATGCTACTCCGCCTTAGAGGACTTGGGTTGCACACTTTTTCCCGCGGTCAGCTGACGATTACGCCTCCGTCTGATGGGGACTGAGGTCATGTTGGGAATAACAGAAAGAAACGAAAAGAAAGAAGGGGTCGTTGTGCCTGAAGATGGATGGATTGATTGATAGAAAGAAAGAAATAAGGGGTTGTTGTGCCTGAGGATGGATGTATAGAAAGAAAGATATAAAGAAAGGTGGTGGTGTGCCGATGGATGGAAGGAAAGAAAGAAGGTGCTGTGCCTAAGGAAGGATGGATAGATAGAAAGAAAGAAGGGGTCGATGCGCCTGATGATGGATAAGGTAACGCTGATGAACTGTAAACTGAAGAAATTGTCGTTGCTATTCTGTTAAAGCTAGTGGCGTCGCATTACGTGCCTCTGACGTCACGTGCCATCGACTGGGAAACGGCTTTTATACTTCCTGTTAGTAAAAAACCGCTAGTGTTCCATTTGAAATGATGCTACCCTTCTGCAATTCGAACACTAGACAGAGTGCATAGTGTAAGTGTATAGTACATCATTGGGACACAACTTTAGCATTTGCACTCCGTGTGTTTTCGGAATAGAAGTGACGTGATGAGTAAACGTATCCCCGTGCCACGAGCAGACCCGCTAACCGATAGTGAGATTCCTTAACACCGATTTTCATAATCCGTTATTATCGATTGAATCGACTAGTCGTTACAGCTATAAACCAAAGTAGCACTTGTTTATTTTTAACAGAGTTTTACAGCGTGTTCGCATTTGCTTTAGAGACATCAGCGTACATATGCTCTCGTTACGTCGATAAAGTTTACTATAGAGTGCAGTGTTTTTGAGAACGTAAACCTACATCACTCATCACATATAGCTGGCTAGAACTTTGCTCAGAAAAAGATGGACATGGATGCTTCTGTTTTTCTTTTCTTTTCTTTTTTTTCCGCTTTTTCCTTTAAAATGTATTTTTTTTAATGTATCTTTTGAATTTCTAGGACTGTTAAGTCTCTCTCACTACATACTCGCACGTGATTTTCCATTTATTCATTTAGCAGACACTTTTTTATCCAAAGCGACTTACAAGTGAGGAAATCCAAGCAAAGCGATATATAATGTATTGTAATATATAATATCAGGCATGCATACGTTTGCATGTGGGGTTTTTCTCTCTTAAAATCAGTCTCTTGTTTACTTTCCTCCTGGCTGTTTTTGTCGGGAACTGGTTGTGTTGCTCTGGCTCCAGGGAGCTGGCCAATCAGAGTGCAGGTTGCATTTCTCAGCTGGAGATTGCAGTAGAAAAAAACAAAATCCAGGCTTCCTGATTGCACTGCTGTCAATCATGTGATTGGCAGAGACGTGCCGAGGGCTGCGGTCCTGATCCTGGAGTCTGCCTCCTGAGAAAGAACCTGTTCTTTCTCAGGAGGCAGACTGCGCTGACATTGCTTCCGTCTGCGTCTGGCTCCGTCTCAGCGTGTGTCGCTGGAGCCGTTACACCTGGAGCTAGTCCTATGATACTATAACCTACAATGAAATTTAGTGTTCAGAGTTGTCCGCGCGTGTTTTTTCCTAAGGGTAATAACAGTCGTGCCTGCCTGTCATTGTCGAGTCACAAATTATAGTCTGTCATCCTGTGTGTGTGTGTTGCAGGTGATTTTCTTTAATGTTGCAATA
>NC_030426.2:11288698-11326198 GCF_001660625.3 Ictalurus punctatus | reverse complement strand
TCGTCGTATTTATATGTTAACGGGGTATCATTATTAAAATTGAATACCGTCTCCCCCTTTCTCTCTCTCTCTCTCTCTCTCTCTCTCTCTCTCTCTCTCTCCGTCTCTCTCCGTCTGTCACTCTCTCTCCTTCCCTCAACCTCTCTCTCTCTCTCTCTCTCTCTCTCTCTCTCTCTCTCTCTCTCTCTCTCTCTCTCCGTCTCTCTCCGTCTGTCACTCTCTCTCCTTCCCTCAACCTCTCTCTCTCTCTCTCTCTCTCTCTCTCTCTCTCTCTCTCTCTCTCTCTCTCTCTCTCCGTCTCTCTCCGTCTGTCACTCTCTCCTTCCCTCAACCTCTCCCCATCTCTCTCTATCCCCGTCTCTCTCTCTCTGTCTGTCACTCTCTCTCCTTCCCTCAACCTCTCTCTCTCTCTCTCTCTCTTTCCCTCCCCTTCTCTCTCTCTCAATCTCTCCCCTTCTCTCTCTCTCTCTCTCTCTCTCTCTCTCTCCCCATCTCTCTCTCTCCACTTCTCTCTCGGTCTGTCACTCTCTCTCCTTCCCTCAACCTCTCTCTCTCTCTCTCTTTCCCTCACTCACTTTTCTCTTTCTCTCCCCTTCTCTCTCTCTCTCTCTCTCTCTCTCTCTCTCTCTCTCTCTCTCTCTCAATCTCTCCCCTTCTCTCTCTCTCTCTCTCAATCTCTCCCCTTCTCTCTCTCTCTCTCTCTCAATCTCTCCCCTTCTCTCTCTCAATCTCTCCCCTTCTCTCTCTCTCTCTCTCTCTCTCTCAATCTCTCCCCTTCTCTCTCTCTCTCTCTCTCTCTCTCTCTCTCTCTCTCTCTCTCTCTCTCTCTCTCTCTCTCTCCCCTTCTTCCTTGCCTCGCACCTCCAGGGTCGGGGGTTCGATTCTCGCTTCCGCGCCGTGTGTGTGGCGTTTGCATGTTCTCCCTGTGCGTAAGGGGTTTTCCTCCGGATACTCCGGTTTTCTCCCCAAGTCTAAACACGTGTGTTGTAGGCTGATTCTCATTTCCAAGTTGTCCGTAGTGTGCGAGTCTGTCTGTGTGTGTGTTCGATTGTGCCCTGTGATGGGTTGGCACCTCGTCCAGGGCGTCCCCCACCTTGTACCCAGAGTCCCCTGGGATAGGCTCCAGGCTCTCTGCAACCCTGTGTAGGATCAGCGGTACAGAAAATGGATGGATGGAGTAAGCTAGGTCTTCTTTGCCTCCCTTGAAGGCATGAACTCCTTCTACTCTGACGCATGTTGAACAATAACTGTCCGTATTTAACCAGGTTAGCCTGTTTCCTTTGCTAATGCCAGGTCAGACTAGCACTGACTCCAGCAGCTATCCCAGTAGGTTGGCAAGTCGAATTCCAGCGAATGGTAAATATTTCAGTCTTGCGGAGAGTGAAGGAGCTTTTCAGTGTTTTAAAACAGTTTTCGATGAGTAATGGTTACTCTTCACATCAAAACATGACATCTTTGATTTCACCTGATCCAATTATGTGTTTTAGGCGGGATACTTCACTTTTAATCAAGTAAGATTTTGACATGTTTATACTTTCACTTAAAGTGATAGTTCACCTGGTCGTAACACGTGGACATTCTCTCATGATTGTGCGTTAGTGCTAAAAAAAAAAAAAAAAAAGAAAGTAAGTGCGTTAGTGCGTACACAAAGCATTCGTACCGCTTCATAAAATTGGGATTAATAAACCACTGGCATCACATAGATTACTTTTTATGATCCCTTTATGAATTTTTGGAGCTTGAAAGTTTTGGTTAATGGACTGTAAGCGGAGGGAGAGAGATCTCCCAGGTTTCATTAAAAATGTCTTCATTTGTGTTCCGAAGACGAGCGAAAGACTTACGGGTTTGGATCGACATGACTGTGAGTAACTGATGAAAGAATTTTCATTTTTTGGGTGAACTATCCCTTTAATTATCGTTTCTCAGTGCTCAGTCCACCCCATGACAACATGGTGTCAAACTTTCTTTCGCTTGGTTTTGTCAGTGTTGTCAACATAGCTGCGTATACGTGATCGGGAAAGTTTGTCTGAGGTACTGATTTGTCACCCCACCCCTTTGACTATGATATGAAGCATGACATAACTCAGAATCTCAGAGATGGCGCAGAAGGCCACTCTGATCGGAAGGTCGGGGTCCAAGCCCCAGCATTGCTAGGCTGTGGGTTACTGATCGAAAGGTCGGGGGTTCAAGCCTAGGCACCGCCAGGCTCCGGGTTACTGATCGGAAGGGTGTGGTTCAGTCCCCGGCACTACCAGGCTCTGGGTTACTGATCGGAAGGGTGTGGTTCAGTCCCCGGCACTGCCAGGCTCTGGGTTACTGATCGGAATGGCGGGGTTCAGTCCCCAGTACTGCCAGGCTTTAGGTTACTGATCAGAAGGGCGGGGTTCAGTTCCCAGCACTGACAGGCTCTGGGTTACTGATCAGAAGGGTGGGGTTCAGTTCCCAGCACTGCCAGGCTCTGGGTTACTGATCGGAATGGCGGGGTTCGGTCCCCGGCACTGCCAGGCTCTGGGTTACTGATCGGAATGGCGGGGTTCGGTCCCCGGCACTGCCAGGCTTTAGGTTACTGATCAGAAGGGTGGGGTTCAGTTCCCAGCACTGCCAGGCTGTGGGTCACTGATCGGAAGTTCGGGGTTCAAACCCCAGCACTGCCAGTCTTTGGGTTACTGATCAGAAGGTCGGGGTTTCAGTCCGCAGCATTGCCAAACTGCCACTGTTGTGCCCTCCAGGGGCGCTGTACCCTGCGCTGGACCCTGCCCTCAGACCCCCGCTTCCTGACATGCTGGGGTATGCGAAGAAACAATTTCATTGTGCTGTAATGTATATGTGATTAATCATTATAGTGATTACAATATATTGTTCAGCTCTTGTATGTGTACAGGGCCCATGGTGTGTCCTGCGCCGTGCCGTGTGTCACAGTGTAATCCGGTTTACGGCTGCAAGTACAAGTGCTACTACACAAGTGTGTGTGAAGGCTTGATGATGGGTAGTCACATGAAATAAAACATCAGTGCATCTGTTTTCAGGGGTATTTAGAGCAGCTGTCTTCTCAGCCTAGACACACACACACACACACACACACACACACACACACACACACACACACACACACACAGTGGTCATGCTGGAAGGTATACAGCAGTTGTGCCCTGGTGAATTCTCTCTGTGTGACAGATGAGGACAGAGTTCCAGCTCTGTTCAGTATATTGTGTGTTTTTTGTGCATGACTTTCTCCCCTATGCTCATTTAGTTTAATTACTGGGATAGTGAGCTGTGTAATGACCGTCTCATCGCTGACCAGCTACTTCCTGTGTTTGCTACTTTTGTAGCCCTCCCTCTATTTTCCTTGTTGTTGAGTCGAGATGTTGTGAATCTCATCAGACCTCTAAAATGCTGCAGAGGTTTACGATCTTATTAACTCTGTGTGTGTGTGCATACATAGAGTGTTTGCATTTCTGTTTGTCTGTGGGGTTTGAACTGTTTTGAATTGGAATGCATATGTGGAAATTAACAAGTATTTGTGTGTGTGTGTGTGTGTGTGTGTGTGTGTGTGTATGGGGGAAAAACACATTGTTTATCTATACAGCTGTGTGTGAGCATAGCATTTAGTGTGTATGTGTGAATGTGCGTTTTGAGCAGTATTTTCTCTCTCTCTCGCTCTCTCACGCTCTCTCTCCTCTCTCTGAAGCGAGTGCTGTAATTGATATGCCACAAGCAATAAATCAGCAGCCGGCCGTGCCACCACACCCCATTATCTAAGGAGACAGGTTTAGCGGCCTGTCCAGGGGCTCCGTCTGGGTGTATGAGGAGTGTGTGTGTGTGTGTGTGTGTGTGTGTTGGGAGGTGTGGTTCAAGTGCCTGTGAGAGTACCTGGATGTTGAGTCAGGGTGACGTCCTTAGGGTCAAACAAATGGAGAAGGGAAAGGAGGCAAAATAAAATCATTCCCTGCCAAATCTCACCATTTCCCATACCCAGTCCTCCGTCCTACAACTTGTGCCCTTGTCATCTATTATCTTTTCTTCTTTTCATCAGCCACTTCCCACGCCCCCCCCCCCCCCACTACCTCTCTGCTCTGTTTAAAAATAAATAAATAAATAAAAATCATGTGTTTTTGACTCCCATCTAGACTTGCGAATAAAATTGCAAATAAAATGTGCTTAAAAAAAGGGAGGAAGGAAATTGAAATTTGGCGAGTCGGACGAAGCAAGAATGCTTTTATGGAAATTGGAGAAGGAGATTTTTTTTTTTTTTTTCCTTTTTTTTTATTTTATTTTATTTTTTTTATCTAGGGAAGAGAATTGACCATTTTCCCAGCTGTCAGTCATTTTCCAGGCACTGTAGCATAGCCCAGGTTTGATAACTACCCCGAATCCGTTTCTCTCTGCACACCATTGTGCACTAACTCTGCTCGCTATAAATGCTTGTGTGTGTGTTGGGCTCGAGCGTTGATAGCATTTCGCCCATTACTGTGCCAGATAACAACGTGAGTGCGCAGATGCAATTTGTCGCGAAATTTACGGTCTGCTACGTCAAGACTGATCCTCTCAAATGAAGAGAAATGAGTGTTGAGACAATCTCCTACAGGTTTCTGCCTCTCCCCATTCTCTCTCTCTCTCTTTCTCTCGCTCGCTCACTCGCAAATGGCATGCCTAAATGAGCTTGCTGTCTCTGTGCGCTACTGTTGTTTTTAAATTGACATCTGTTCTCAGTGCATGATGTGATTTGTACAGTTGAGAGCAAAATTAGTTTTTGGTTTTTTTTTTGTTTGTTTTTTTATCTTTCTTTTTCTGGCAACCCCATTATTTGATTATGGTTGTGCCCGCTTATGTCAAGAATGTATTTACCGATCTTAAATCGATTTGGATAACATGCCGCGCAGTGATACGGTAAAGTGCACAATCGGGTTCTTTTCGTATTTAAATAAAGAAAGAACAGGAAACCTCAACACTGGTACTTGTTGATGAGTGGGTTTTCTTCATAGCCTGTGTTAACTTGCTCTTTACAACGGTGGTGTTCAGAAAAGCATCTTGGAATGCACAACACTTCTAAACGTTGGGGCAGAAGACTACAAACTACAGATTCCACTCCTGTCAGCGAACAACAGGGAGCCGAGGACAAACCGGACAGCTGAAGACTGGAAATGGAGCGGGCGGTTGTAAAGAATGGGTATCTGAGTTCCTGTAGCCTCCGTGTCCGCTCGAACCGGTCTGGTTATTCTCCTCTGTTCGTTCTCATCGACGTGGCGCGTCAACCTGCAGCAGTGCTGCTTGTTAGATGGTTTTTGTTTTTCGCACCGTTCTGTATAAACTTTACACACTGTTTGCATGGAGATCAGCAGTTTCTGAAATGACCAAACAAGCCCGTCTGGCACCGACTGCCCTACCATGTGCGAAGGCCCTGTCTACGCTAGTGCGTTTTCCTTTTAAAATGAAAACGATCCTCGTCCACACTGGCGTTTCCGCTACGTTTTCAGAAACGATCTCCGTCCACACTACACGACAGAAAACGCATGTCACATGACCATTCCTGCACACTGGGCATGCATATACAAGTGTAAACAGGAAGTTGGTAGCTAGTCCAAACCGGTTCAGTCTCTGTGCGGTTCAGTCTCTGTGGTGTTGTGTATACGATCAAGGTAGAGTCATGGTCATATGGTAGGGGCTTGACGAATCAGGGAAGGATATGCAATGATCCAGAAGACCCAATCAGGGGGCGAGTGTGGGCGAAGCCACACGTTAGTTTTCAAAAGTCTTTGTTTTGGTCCGTTTACACTGAGACGCGAGGCCGGAGTTTTCGAACTAAAACTGTCTTCTGCGTTTACGAATGTGGGTGGAAAAACGGCGGAGTAGTGTAGACGAGAGGCGTAACCGTAAAAACAATTATGCGCAAGTGTAAACGGGGACGAAGCCAGTGAGATTACATTTTCCCCCGTTCTGATGATTGGTGTGAAGTTTCGCTGAAACCTTTTGACCTGTATCTAGATGATTTTTTTTGTGTAGGGTTACTGCCATGTGATTGGCTGATTGTATAATTGCATGAATGACCAAGGGTACAGGTATTCCTATTAAAGTGCCCTGTGTGTGTGTGTGTGTGTGTGTGTGTGTGTGTGTGTGTAATATATGTATACCATTTTAAAGCTTTTTAACTTCAATATAAGGCTGTATTGAGTAGAATTTATTCACATCAATCTCATATTCATGGCCACATGGTAATGGAACGAGGTCACATGGTCCCCATTTTGGCTTTTCCTGCTGGCGATCGTGCGTCGTTATGAGCTTGTACCTTCCTCTAAAACGTTATTGGAATGCACTCTAATGGCCCGGCGTGTTCGGCATTTTCAGCCAAAGGAATGCCATCACTCGGTCTTTCTTCTTTTCTTCTCTTTTATTTGCTGGAGCTGTGTGGAGTGACGCCACTTCCCCTCCTCTCGTCCTTGGGGATGATGGACAGATAAGACGGCCCTCAATCAGCCGCCGAAGGAAAAGAGGCTTCCGAGATAAGAAATGGGCAAAGAAAAGAAGTGCGAGAAAGAAAAACATTCCTAACTCCTCTTGGCTTTCTCTCTCCTGGTCAGATTTGTCTTATCTCCTTTAGGTTCTATGGTTTCTCTTGCCCCTGCCCTTACTCCAGTTAGAATTTCTCCCGGGTTTTTTTTTTGTTGTTGTTGCTTCCTGCATTCGTTTTCTTTCCGGCAGTCATTGGGTCATTCTCATGTAAATACAGCGGTACCAGGAACTTCAACTGGAGATTGCTCTACACATCTTAAAACAATCACCGTGTTCCCTAATATCCAATCTTGATGGCCGGCTGGACTGTTTCTCTGTAAAAAGATTAAATACGCCCTGGACAAGGTCCAGGGTTTTATTTTTTTATTTTTTTTTTTTGGCCCAGTGATCTAATGAGACGACATTGACTCTTTCACCCTGAAAAGTCTCGGCTCACTAGCATGGATATTGAATATGATGGAGGATATGAGGCGTGGCATTTAGCTACACGTGAAAATACAGACCGAGTCTAATGGATCATTTATACACTTTGACATGCAAAGTGATTAGTCTCCATGGCCTAGATGGATCAAACCAATTCACAGCTAAAATGGCTCAAAAAATAGTGTCAAGTGGTGCGTGATACTCTAGCAAAGCCCCTCTTTTGCACTTTATGTGATTTTTGTTAACCATGTTCAGGAGTGAACAAATGATTTCATTGCTATCCTCACAGGGCAGTTAAAGCTTTATTAATACAGATGTGCATTAAATACAGAAACGAATGGGATTATGACCATCACAACCTTCTAACAGGCTGTAATGTTGCTGTGTACATTTATTCATTTAACAAACGCTTTTATCCAAAGTGACTTACAAGGAAAGCAATACATCAAGCGGAGAACAATACAAGTAGTGCTACCATACAAGATCTTTTCATTGAGATCTAGAAAAGCAGAGTAGAGGTGTGGTGTGTGGTTTTTTTTTTTGTTTTTTTTTTTTAAATTTATTTTATTTATTTATTTTTAAAATTTATTTATTTATTTTTATTTATTTATGTATATTTATGTATATTTTATGTATATATTTATTTATATATTTATTTATTTAAGGATGATGTGGGGTTGGAGTTGTAGAGGTTAGGTAAGTGCTCACGGAAGAGCTGGGTCTTTAGCTGTTTTTTGAAGATGTGACGGATTCTGTGGTCCGGATTGAGTTGGAAGTTCAGTTCACCACTGAGGGACAGTCACTGTGAAGCTTCTGGAAAGGGACCTTGAGTCACACTGAGTAGGAACTGCTAAACATCGGTCATTAATCGATCGCAGATTGCGTGAGGAAACGTCAGCCTCAAGGAGAGTGTTGAGGTAGGCGGGTGCTGTTCCAGACAAGGCCTTGCATTTTGTGTATTGTGCGTTTGCACCTTGGACAGTAAGTTAGCAAGATGTTGGTCAACATTTCCACCTAGTAAAAAAAATAAAAGTTCTACCGTAAAGCAGATTTGGTTGAATTGTGAATGAGTAGCGCATGTTGTAGTTACAACATCGAGAATAACATGCTGTTATTCAAAAGTAATGCATGCTGGGGGCGTGTTTATACGAAAACTCCGCTGTCCCGTTCTTGGAAACTTTGACTGTTACGAGGAGCTTACAGCCGATACTCCTTCCATAATTGTTAAATAAATGATTCCTTAAAAAAAAGTCACGACAATGACGATTATATGTTTTACTTTGTTAAAAAGCACGATTTAAAAAAAAATTATTATTATTATTACCATGTCATTCGTATTCCAGCCGGAACTACTGTCCGAGCGGTGCTGGAACTTTTGGAAGTGTTTGAGATGGTCAGTATTTGTATGAGTAGCAACCAGTTTGGTAATCTTCTGAACAGTTGGATCATGATCGGTAAGGGACTGTGTAAAAAATTTTTTGGGAGATTTGTCCGAATGATCGGTTTGATCAAATAAGCCCAAAGTAATATGTGTAAATAAAGAAATGTCATGATGACCAGTGGAAGAAGATGGGTGACGGAGTTATGAAAGAGCTTTTGAGCAAGCTTCCATATCACTGAAAAGGGTTTATTTTCTGGTACATTACAGCTGTGTGTGTGTGTGTGTGTGTGTGTGTGTGTGTGTGTGTGTGTGTGTGTGTGTGTGTAAGCCAGGGAGAAATAGAGAATACATAATCTGCAAAAAGCTCCTCTCAGACACATTGTGATAATGGATGTGTTATGAATTCATTGAAGAGAGCACCATACTGCGTCTGGTGTTGCGGTGGTATCCGATGATGAGTTTATGTACAGTGTGCCTCCTAATCCATCTTGAACCTCCTCACCATCCGTCTTAGTAATTAAATGTTGTCAAGGTTTCGCCCCCTCGGACCACGTTAGTTCGAAGCGTTTTATTTAGCATGGATGATGTCGTTGCTTCTCTTGCCTTTCAAGTGTGATGCATAATCAATAGGAAATGTTCCATTTTGTACTCGTGTGTTTTTTATGATGATTTTTTTTTTCTTCTTGTCTTGCAGGGCCTGTGGATGTAAGGTTTGTTGCATATGATGCACTAAATGACTGCTTTGAGAAGAGGAGAGAAAAGGACACTGGATCAATAAGAGCACTATTTCTGCACGTTCTTGTTGTTTGGATATATACGTGTGTGTGTATATATAAAGTACTGTGGTAGGCGAGAGGAGACTGACACCAAGCCCGATCTTTCCCTGTGTGGAATAGAGCTGATATGTGGTCTCAGCCAGGGGTACACTGTGCCCTCATTGGGCTGTTTACCCTCTCCTTCGTCTTTTTTCCTTGTGGAAGAGCCACAGAGCCTTTCCAGTCCTTCTCCCCATCAGAATGGGGTTTGACCCACTTAGCCATTCATAACGCCACTGGTGAGGTGTATGTCGGTGCTGTTAACTGGATCTACAAGCTCTCGAGCAACCTGACCATACTGAGGCACCACGTGACTGGCCCAGTAGTGGACAATGAGAAGTGCTACCCTCCTCCAAGTGTCCAGTCCTGCCCCCATGAGCTGGCTCAAACCAACAATGTCAACAAGCTGCTGCTGGTGGATTATGGTCAGAACCGACTCATAGCCTGTGGAAGCTCCTCGCAAGGCATCTGCCAGTTTTTGCGCCTGGACGACCTCTTCAAACTGGGTGAGCCCCACCACCGCAAAGAGCACTATCTCTCCAGCGTGGCAGAGTCAGGGACCATGTCAGGGGTTATCATCTCGGAAGGTACACTCAGCAAGCTCTTCATCGGCACTCCCATTGACGGCAAATCCGAATACTTCCCGACCCTCTCGAGCCGCAAGCTAATGGCCAACGAGGAGAACGCGGACATGTTCAGCTTTGTCTACCAGGATGAGTTTGTTTCCTCGCAGCTCAAGATCCCTTCAGACACGCTGTCCAAGTTTCCAGCGTTCGACATCTACTACATCTACAGCTTTAGCAGTGAGCAGTTTGTGTACTACCTTACCCTGCAGCTGGACACCCAGCTGACCTCGCCAGACGCCAGCGGGGAGCAGTTCTTCACCTCCAAAATCGTGCGGCTTTGCGTCGACGACCCGAAGTTCTACTCCTACGTGGAGTTCCCCATCGGTTGTACCAAGGATGGGGTGGAATATCGCCTGATCCAGGACGCCTACCTGAGCAAGCCAGGCAGACAGTTGGCTAACTCTCTGGGGGTGTCTGAGAACGAGGACATCCTGTTCACCGTCTTTTCTCAGGGCCAGAAAAACCGGGCCAAACCCCCGAAAGAGTCGGCGCTGTGCCTCTTCACACTGCGACGCATTAAAGAGAAGATCAAAGAGAGGATCCAGTCCTGCTACAGAGGAGAAGGCAAATTGTCTCTGCCTTGGCTTCTGAACAAGGAACTCGCATGCATCAACTCGGTAAGTCCACACTATGATGGAAAAAAGACTGCAGGGGTATTACCATTGATTTGCATACAGAGATAAATAGATGCGTGGGTAGTTGCTCTCCAAGGAACTGTCCTACATTAACATCCTGACATAAGCTCAGTATGCAGCTGTTGTGTAGATGTATCTATTTCTGACGCGTGCTGTTTTGACTGGGTATAGCCTACTTAAAACAAATCTCTGTGTAGTTAACAGCATGACTCAGACCTGCATTGTTGATAATTAGGAGTCATGATTTTTAACTTGGGTTTCTTAACGCCGTAAAACGACTGTGTGGGGCGTCATAACTCTGAGCTCGGAACGGATTGTTTATTTTTAGTTACCCCGTGATCAACCGGAATGCCCCTCGCGTTATTATTGTCGGAAGAGCCGTTTCTCTATTCAGCGTCCAACACTTCTGTTGTTCACACCTCTTGAATTCTGCGTGTAGGGCAGTTCACTCGGTCCATATCGGTGACCGGGAGTGCCAGTCACTTGGAAAAATAGTAGTACATAATAACGGAAGCGTTGTCGTATATAGATGAAATCAATCGTACATTGATCGGACAAACCGAGGGGAAAAAAGATTGAGTGAACGTTTGATTGAGCGTCGTTCTGCCATCTAAATGAAGGTCTCTCGTTTACTGTGGCAGACACTTAGGCTGTAATGGACTGACGTTAATGCGATCACATTGACGGTGAACTTTAGAACCCCAAGCAGTCAGTTTTATGCTTTTTAAATATTTATATCGATTCTACCACGGCGATATTGAATTCTCGGTTCTGATCGGTCGGGAGGTGGTGTTTTTAATGTTCTGCAAGGGTGATATTAATGCACTCGTTCGAATGTTTTTGTTTCATACTTGGTGACAAGTATGGCAGACACTGTGGTTCTCAACCCGGGGGGGCGTGGAGAGATTCTAAGGGGGGAGAAATTACCACAGACAGGGCGTCATTTTGGGTACCGGGTGTATTTTATTGCTTTTCAAATAGAACGTGCATAAATGGAAAAACGTTGCGTTCCCGCTCAATCTGTATTTCCTTTTTGCTGGGGAGAGGCGGAGCTTAGCCTGTCTTTTATCTAGCGGTCAGTGCAGACCAGTGTTGCCAACTTAGCGACTTTTTGGACAAACCTTAGCAACTTTCCAAATATCGCCAGTACTGTCCTGCAAGCGCGAGGTCTTGCTTTCCCGCCGCACTCGCACCTCTCTCCGCGTCCGCTCGCTCTGTTCAGTGAAGGGCCGAGAGCCGGAGATTTAACAACGTCCTGGATAACGAGATGCGCCCTTCGTCCCAATTTACATCATTCGTATGCGAATGTTTTTAGAATACAAGATGAATGGACTGCAACATGTTTTGCATGTAAAATAGTCCACGTTATTACAGCCTGGTTCTCTTGTTCGAAGTAGTTCTAGTGTTCAGAAACATTTTATATCATTCATGTTCCACACCTGTCCGTTATATAGTTTTATAAAGGTTATTTAAAAAATAATACAATTTATGAAAAGTAATAAGGAAAAAGTACAGAAGCAAAGAAATGCCTATCTATCGATCAATAACGGATTATAGATTAGTTTATAAATAGTTCTTATATAGAATAAATAATTATACCTTGTCTCCTCCAATGTGTGTGCGGGGGGGGGGGGGATGCCACATAATAGGGGAGGCTTAGGGGTTGCTTTAGGTGCAAAAGGTTGAGAACCTCTGCGTTAAAGGTTTAAAATAACACGTGTAATGATTGATTTGGTGAAGTTTCTGTGAGGAGGTGTGTTCTTTAGCATTTTTTTTTCCTCTAAGGAGTCACCAGTGCTAGCGTTCTGTAATAGTCAGCAGTAGAGCTGTAAAGTCTTCAGGACAGAACGCTTTGCTGGTAAGGGAACGATTGTTTATAGCTCATCACCGATGTTCAACATTAACCGTAGGTACAAATAGATAAAAATCTAACGTTTCATTCTCTAATAATAAAAAAGGACTCGTCAGCGGATCGCTGTGGTATAAGAGGAATGGAACACGTGATGCTAACAGCTGTCCTCTTCACGTTTGATCATTTTTATACAAGAGTGCACGGTCATTGTGTGTTGTTGCTTGCATTTCAAATACTTGTATTTCTTAAACGTGTCTCATGCTCCGTAAACACTGTGCATGCGTCACCAGTGAAAGACATTTGAATTCTGCACTACTATGTTGATAGTGGTCCCGTTCTAGTACGTGACTGATCACGTTCATTTTTAGGAGACTTTTGTGGGGGGGGGTTGATTATGCCCTCATGATGCTTGTAGGTTAAACACAGGACTGTAGGCTTTCGCTAGCACATCCTCTCTTCCTCTTTCTCTCAGCTTTCATTATTCAGTCAGACAAGAAACATCATTAGTTATCATAGTTCAACTGACTAGATTTCTCAAGTCACTCTTTCTCTTTTGCTCCCTTGCTCACTCACTTAATTCATTTAGAGGATCTTGATCTCGTCTTCTCTGCCATCAGAGTCCTCAGGGACCAGGCTCGGTTGTCGTCTTCTCTTTCATTCACCCTCTTAATCTTTTTTTTTTCTCTCTCTCTCTCTCTCTCTCTCTGCTCACCCCCCCCCCCCCCCCCCCCTTTTTTCTCTCTTGCTCATTCTCTGTGTGAGATTTAACTCGGCACTCGGAGTTTCACACGAACCTTTTTTTTTTTTTTTCTTTTCTTCCCCTCTTGCGTTTGGAAATGCTCTGTTCATTTCATTTCGGTGTATGTTTGCAGTTTTTCAGCAGGTTTTGTTGATCGCTAGGGAAATCACCGGTGTTTGACACTTTGTCACAATAGACTTCGGAGGTTATTAAGTAGGGGTGGGCAGTGTGGCAAAAAAAAAAAAAAAAAGGAATTTATATGAGGGTACTTGACGGCATTTTAAAATATCTCCGTATTTAGGCTTGTCAACAAAATAGAGCAGTGGGTGTGACTTTAGGGAAAAAAAAAAAAGAGAAAAATTCCTGCTCTTGCACCACTCCTGTAAAAGCTGTGCCCGCACCCATCCATCCCACCAGTCAGTCTACCCGTTCACTCTCCCAGTTATTTCTGTTTGTGCCCACTTGCAGTACTTTCTAATCACTGGGACAATTTCATAAATCTAAACGAAGGGTCTAGCTTTACTGGACACACTGTTTTCACTTACAACGTCCGCGCTACTTTCTCAGGCTTCACTGCGTCCACGTTAATCCGGATGAATTTGAAAACCCACATCTTTTTTGGCCTTCTGTCCACACACATTTTTTTTGACCGTCAAATACAAAGCATTTTCGAAAGTGGAAAATGCGAGAACCGAACTATTCCAAAACGATGGCGTATTTTTAGTCATGTGACGCGTTCAACTCCAGACAAGAAGATGGCGGCGATGTCGTACTGCGTCCGGTTGGTCCAGTTTGATAGCTTTGCTAAAGATTAAGGTCGCTTTGTACAAGCTTGAAAGAAACGACGCAGGCCGGAGCTTCTTGCGCGTGTACGGATGCGCGGTATAGGGGCGTGCGCGCTTCCGGGCGTTTCGGCGACTGCGAGCAGTTTTTGGAACATGTACGAAAAACACCAGTGTAGATGGCGAGCGATTTTGCAAGTGGAAATGCTCTTTCCGGATCTATATGATTTAACGAAGACGTAGTCTTGGGCTATTAGCAGCCAGGAGCGATCGCACCGAAGGCAAATTCGCTGAATAGGTCAGGCCTGAGAGAAATTCTCTTCCAGTAACCCTTCATTTCGCCGTGTGCCAGTTTAACGATGATGGACTGTGGAGGAATTCTATTATTAATTAGTGGTCACATCGACTATGTGCTTTCCGTCTTTACCTCCTTATCTTCATTGCTGCCTGCATAGAAACAAAAAAGGCCTATGCTTGCAAGTTTTTCTTTGGGTCCTGGGGTTTATGGATTCCCAGCTCGGACACGTAATGCCACATTTACATGGGAATCTTAGACTTGCTACAGTCTTTAAAGTGTACCCAATTATTTATATCAAATATTACCTTTCATGTAGTGTGTTCTAGAGCTGTGTGTGAACGTAAAAGTCTGCAAAAAATCAAACGGAGTTATTGACTCTCAAAGGAAGGAACCGATTCTGAACGGCTGAAACGAGTCGTTAGTGATTCAAGACTTACTCCCCGTACTAACCTACATAGGTTTGTAACAAAGCTCTACCGCTGGTCTTGATTGGCTGCTCGCTGACGGACAGAGCTGAAACCCGTTATGGTAGTGGGCGTTTCCTTTTTGAAACACGCTAACGGCGGTAGTCGGGCTGCACGATTATGGCTGAAATGATAATCCCGATTATTTCGATGAATATTGAGGTCTTGATTATTTATCACGATTATTTTAGGGGTTACGTTTTTATTGCATTTTTACATTTAAATAAACAGACCACTGCTTTCACTTCCATGTCATGCTACATTCCTGCTAATGTACAACTCTTTGCATGAAATTAGACCGGTCTTTAAAGTGCATCATCTCGTAGAAGCAAAATCTAAATAAAATGGCCCCCAAAATATAGGATAAGTAAAAAAAAATAAATAAAAATGCCGTCGACCGAATGAAAATATGAAATCAAATATAACAATATGCAACCAAATGAAAACAATTCAGGCGAATGCAGAAAAGGTTATAATGTTTACAGGAGGAGAGACGCAAGGCAAATCACCCAATAGAGCGCTGCAGGGATGATGTCATTTTGTACCGAAACCCGGAAGTTATCATCACACCGGTTCCCTCGACAAAAACCCAATAGGATTTCCCCATTGGCTTTTGGATTATTGCAAAAAAAACAAGCTCTGTGCTCAACAAAAATTTACAACACTAACATGTTTTGTCCATCCAGATCATTTTCACAAATCAGCACAACGTTTCTGAAGTCTGAAGCCTAAATACAACGGGCAGAGATAAAAAGCTAACCGTACGCTACAAACGAACTACACCACGGACGCTCGACTTCATCGTCACCATCACCAAGCTTCCGACTACTTCTCCAAACTTGATTTAAAACATTTTCCATGATAAGGATTTCTCTGTGGATGAATCTTCATCCACGTTTTTTTTGGGGGGGGAATTGTGAGAGCCCGTTTCAGAGCTCTACGGTAACAATTTCTTTACAATTACAAAAATTTAGGAGCACAGTCACAAAATTTTGGAGCACGGTTGAAGTTTAGTTTTTTTTAAAAAATATATATAATTATTATTTATTTATTTATTTATTTATTTATTTTTTTTTTTACACATGGTAACATTAATGTGCCACAATAAAACACTAAAGTAGGCATTGAGAAAACTTGAGCTTGTCAATTATGACAGAATTTAGGAACATAGTGTGAGCCATGACACATTAATTTACCTTCTGATAAACTAAATGTAACATTTTCAGTTCATTTTACAGACTGTATGCAAAAAACAACAACCGTTAACCTGTTCCACCTTGTAAACAAATATAATAAACCTCACTGTTAAATATCTTAAATATATTTAAAGCTCCACTATTAGACATTTTCCGCTGTCATGGTTCTGGTCTGGAGTCAGTTCTCGAACCGCTCTGTGTATATTGTGTATATATCTGAATAATCTCATATAGAATGTGATTGGGCGAGTTCATTTACCCAGCCGCTTTAGTTTAACGGTGTTCATTACTGACGCTCCGATCAGGATTTTTATAGCCGATACCGATCCAGATACCAGTCTTTTTTTTGTTGAAACTTTAATCAGGAGGTCTGTCATAAACAGTTAAATGTAAGCTCTCTGCTCATGGTCACTGTTAATTGAATTAAAATAATAGCAATGAGAAATACTGTTGGTTAATTGTTAAATAAACAAGCATAAAATATTTATTTTTAACTATCTTCAACAATAGAGAGTCCTAATTAAAAGTAGACCAACACAAAAATGAACCATATTAGGAAAAAGAATAATATCTTTCTAAGGATAGCGCGAACTTATCTTAATGTCAAATTGATATTAAATGCAACCCATAGTAATTAAACAATTTCATTTCTCATTTTAGGTATATTTTATGAAGTTATTATAATATCTATTTTTTATATATAAAATGATTTATTTATAACCAAGCACATTTTCTGTCTTTACAATTTAGTAGATTTCTGTTTGTTTGTTTGTTTGTTTGTTTGTTTGTTTCAGTTGTTCCTTTTAGATCGGTTCCCCAGTACGTCTGCTGATATTGTTTTTTGGGAGACTGAATCAAAACATGGAAACTGGAGTTGACTTTTCTTATGATATCTGGCAACCTTAAGTTTAAATGACGTGACTACGCTATGTATTCGAGTTAGCGAAGAGCGTGAAGGGAAGCAGTAGCGTACTCCTTCTGAGCAGTTGCTAATCTTGATCATTAAATAATTCCTCACCAGTCAAAGAAGTTTGAATGAAACCCATCTTGTAGCGTTGGCATCATTTATTAATTTACTCCGCCTGACGCCGCTGTGTCTACACGAGCAGGTGAAAGTTCAGGTCATTTTGCGGGATCGATAAAAGATGGCGGTTGTGAGATCGGGGAGTTGAGGGAAGCAGTTGATGTACAGTGTTACTCTTCATCATAATGGCTTCCCTGCAGTACTTCCACACATGTTCGGTTGACTGAGGTGATGAAAAGCAGTGTGAAAGTAACTGTCGCGCGGTGTAAATGCATTTTAGTCTTCCTGTAGTTTTTATTCCGATTGTATTCTACAACTCCGAACAGGTCACTCGCACCGGTGCGAATAAATATTTATTCACCGTCGCACAAAGTACTTTTCAGTCGCAAACGCGAGTGAAATGGTCGCACTGTAGAGCCCTGAGTTTATCTGCAAAGTTTTTTTCCTATTCGGCGTTATAACGTTTAATGTCCCTGACAACCTCTGTAGTGCCATTTAGCATCATGCTAGTGTCATGATTTCCGAAGCGAAGCTAGCAGCTCGAGCGCTAAAATGCTAACCCCGTTTCCGGGTTTTGGCGCTACAAAATGACGTCATCCCTGCGCCGCTCTATGCTGATTGGCTGTAAGTGTTGGAAGCGCTTGATTTGATCCGCAGTGGGGTTTTCTATGAGCGGAGGACGAACTTTAAAGGTCGATATCGCAGTCGATCATGTTCATTTAATCGTGGGCAGTCAAAATCGTAATCGCGTTCGATATTCGATTAACTGTGCAGCACTAGCGGTAGGCCAATCACAACAGACTCTGACCAATCAGAGCAGAGTATGCTCTCTGAAAGGAGGAGTTTGGATGCATCTATTGTACGAGACCTCTAAAACAAAATTAGGCACGTTTCATAGGTGTTGTTTTAAGGTCTGCAACAGTGGTTCAGTTAGTACAGGGTAATATTCAGAATAATGTCCTATTCATTGATTGGTAGCTGAGTAACACTGAAGTCAGTCAATGTTATAAAAGCACTAATGAATCTCCATGGTGTTCTCATAAGTGTGTTGTGATGTAATTTAATTGAAATATCAATGCTTGTGTAAATGTATCATATTGCCTAGCCCTATTATCATGAAATCAGTCATCAACCACTAATGTAGTGTGTATCTTCTAGTGTGTGTGTGTGTTCGCTAGAGTCTTGCAGCTGACTGCGTCTTTATCACCCACCCCTAGGGCTAAGTCACATGACCACCATATAAATTCTTGCTAGTCTAGGAGTAGGCCTCATTAGTGCACTGTGGCCAGACCAGGACTGAGGGCATGCAGGGCGGAGTGAGCGATGATGGACGTCTCTACAGAGGAACCGAGTGTAGATCTGGGCTCAGTCACACACTTCCTGCGGTGTGGTGAGTGAGTGATGTCCTGAGCGCTGCAGTGTGCACCGGTGACGCCACACTGAAGCCTCCACATCAGACCAGTAGGTATTGGCGTATTGGCGCAGAGTTTAGCTCACTGCAGCGCTGTAAATTACCCAGTCAATAGGTCAGAGGTCAATCTGTACTGAGCAGACCTTCTCAAGCCACTGATCCTTATATGAACCTGGACCAGGCTCTGATTAGCAAAGCACTGCAGTGTCTGCATCATAGTGTGTGTGTGTGTGTGTGTGTGTGTGTGTGTGTGTCCCGAATGTGTGTTTCTACGTGTGTGTGTGTGTGTGTGTGTGTGTGTGTGTATTCATGAGCATGTGGATGTGTTTGTCAGTGTATGTGAATCGTGTGTGTGTGTGTGTGTATATGCCTCTGCCTGCATGTGCGCATCTGCATGAATGTGTGTGCATCAAAGCGAGGGGGGTGTGTGTGTGCGCGCGCGCATACGTACATGCAGGTGTGCATGCTACAGAGTGGAACATGATTAATTGCCTCACAGCTCCCATTTTGGACCCTTCTCAAATGCACACAGTCACTACACACACACGCACACACACGTGCGCGCACAGAGAGAGAGGGGCAGGGATTGTTAGTTTATTATTAGACACATGACCTTCTTGCAGCAGCACTGTATGGGAGATTCCCGTTACCCGAGAGAGAGACTGTGTGTGTGTGTGTGAGAGAGAGAGAGAGAGAGAGAGAGAGGGAGAAAGATGGAGAAATGAATTAGAAGGATTTTGGAGGCAGGTGTTTGTGAGAACATGTTTGTGTTTGCACCATCATTTTTGCTACAAGGTGTGTGTGAGAGACTGTGTGCGTGTGTGTGCAGTTACAAGTTGGCTGCTGAAGTGCTTATCTGCTCCTCACACACTCTCTCGTGTGCACATTTGGAGCTTTAATCTGTTAAATTGTTTTCTGTAACACAGGCCACTCAGCTAAACGCTCCAGATTACACTCCTTTGATTGCATTCAAATCCATACTTTACACACTCGCACGCTGATGGGGTCTTATCTCACACAGCCGTGACTATATACACACACACACACACACACACACACACACACATACAGTTATGAAGATGAAATACCTGTCTTGCCTCATCTATTCTGACTCCTGTACTTTTTCACAGACTCAGGATGCTGGTACTTTTGAAGACTCTCTCTCACTCTCACACACACACACACACACACACACACGGATGCTGTGTGGAAACGAGTAGGCAAAAGGAATAATAATAGAAAGTGTGAGGCTGCCCATTACATCATGTGTTAATGTAGCTTTACAGCGTTCCTGTACTACACCACTTCACTGCTGCTGTTCTGCTTCTTGCAGTCTTCATACGAATAATTATTTCACTTAATGTTTACTATTTTATTCGATTAAATTGAGGCTGGTGAGATGTAACGATGTGTTTGTACAGGGTGTGTGACACTTGCGCCCAAAATGCTTGTTTTTGCTGCAGCTTTTTAAAAAAAATTTTTCGATACAACTTGGAGGTTTTTTTCGTGCTTCTATCGCAGGAAACTACTCGAATTGGCGAAATCGCACTCGCTCAAAATCGCTTTGCGCGGCCTTTTGCGGTGACGCATGTCGGTAAATCGGACTTTTTAGCTGCACTCCTGTTCGCCGCACATGAAGAGGTCTTCTCGATGGCGTCTTTGCTCAAATCTGCGGAAAATCCCGCGGCTGTGGTTCGGGTGGTAGAGCGGGTCGTTCACTAATCGTGGGGTTGGCGGTTCGACCCCCGGCCCACGTGCCTCCACGTACTGAAGTGTCCTTGAGCAAGACACTGAACCCTAAGTTGCTCCCGATGGCAGGCTAGCACCTTGCATTGGTGTGTGTGTGTGTGTGTGTGTGTGTGTGTGTGTGAATGGGTGAATGAGACCCAGTGTAAAGCACTTTGTAGAACCGCTAAGGTTAAAAGCCACTACATAAGCGCAGACCATTTACAGTTCACCGCCTGCGGAAAATCTGCAGCAATTTTGAAAAGCGAAAAGAAGCGTTTGCTCGAATTTCGTGTCCGTTTCTGCAAAATCCTGGAGGGACTGAATATGATCTCATAACTACACGATATTACATCACCACCATATCCAGTGACGTTTATCACGATTATATTGTACTATATAATATTATAGAACTATTTATATTGTCTTATAGTTGTGTTTCGGGGCTGTGCGGAAACATCAGAGTATGCGTGGAACACTCTAAAATACGCCAAAAATGTCGTATTATCCATTTAATAACATGGCGGATGATTGACCGACGTGTAAAACTGGAAAGATCGCCGCAGAGGTTTTGAACTCTGTAGTATTAACACTTCCTGGAAGCTCCGCCTCCTTCCGCGTTCGAAATCGCGTACAATTGCCCGGTGATGCATTACGTACTGATCAGCATACGTGTGTAGCACGAATACAATCCGTACGTGCGGTACTAAGTCCGCCATGTTGGCATCGTCACGTGACCTGCGATTTAAAAGAGCCGACGAGCTTCCTTCCGCCATTTTTGATTCCGACGGCCCTTGCGTGCCAGTTCCGCTGCCTCCTGGGACAGCACGATGTCCGCTGCTTCCTTCCTGCAGAATCACGGGGGAAGCAGGGGAATGGAGAATGTTTTATGTTCATTAAAGTGAAGTAAAAACAGAAGATTATGACTCGGAGAGATTAACCCGTGATACAGCCATTTGTCAAATGTAACATTTTACAAATAACGTTAATGGTGGTGATGATGAGGAAGCGATTAAGTCATTCCTGTGAGCGCAACTCGTAGGCAATAGCGTTTTTCACCTGCTCTCTCCTGCTTAACACTGAGCAGCTTCAGATGACATGTCAGCCATGTGAACTTAACCGATTTCTAGAAGGATTACATCAAAATGTAATGCGCTCTCTCTCTCTCTCTCTCTCATATATATATATATATATATATATATATATATATATATATATATATATATATATATATATATATATATATATATATATATATATATATATATATATATATATATATATATATATCTCTATATATATATATATATATATCAAAATGTAATGCTCGCTCTCTCTCTCTCTCTCTCTCTCTCTCTCTCTCTCTCTCTATATATATATATATATATATATCAAAATGTAATGCTCTCTCTCTCTCTCTCTCTATCTATCTATCTATCTATATATATATATATATATATATATATATATATATATATATATATATATATATATATATATATATATATAAATAAATTAGTTTCTCTGTGTACTCCATATTACTGCCGAATCAATTAAAAATCCACTCTCCAGCTGAGTTTTTGCAATTTTCTCTTGTTCCACCTCCTCTACTCTCCTTAAACCTGAAATAGTGGAAATACTCGCTTTCCCTGTCTTTTTGTTTTAGATGTCGGCCTATTAAATTGCTTCTCGTGATATTTTAAACCAGGAAAAATCGCGTTCAGGGAGAGATCAGTATCAGTAAAAGCCTAATTCAATTTTCAGCAAGCGGCTTGTGTTACAGCGTACGTTACAATGCTGCATCACTACAAGTATATAAACCTTTCAATCGGAATGACCTCCTTTTCATTTTCTGCCTGTCTGCTGCTTCTGGAGTTTGTTTTGCTTAGGGAACCCGCAAGTAATTAGAAAACAAGCAAAAAAAAAAACCCCATAAAGCATAAAATAATCAGATGAGGACAATTCCTAATTTTCAAATCCCTCAGCATCTATACTAAGGCTGGGCGATATGGCTGATTATCATATTGTGATACTTGAGGACATTTCTGCGATACACAATGTGCATCACGATATATAATTTAGCTAACAGCCTTTCTGCAAAACAGTACTTTATAAAATAAAACGAGCAAAATCCATTAAACTGAGTTTGACGATACTTTTCTTTAATGCTTACAAAACTCAAAGCAATGGCATCCATTAAGTATAATTTAATTTGTAATGATTAACAGCATGAAAACATACACGAACATACCAACGATATCTCCGAAAAATGTATCGCGTAATCACTTATCATATCGGTGCTCTATCGATATATCGCCCAGCCCTAGTCTATACACAACACTAAAATAATAGCATAGACTAAAGAGATGGCAGATATGACCCAAATATCATATCGCGATACTTTTCTGCGATTACATGCAGCATCACAATAAACAGGTTTCCTAACAAAACAGTAAACAGGGTTGTATTTAAAACAACTGTGAAAGTCAGTGTTCAGTATTACCTCCATGTAATGGCGACAAAATAAATAAATAAAATCTTAATGTTTTTTTTTCTTTTAGAATTTTAGATTCAGTGCAATGTAACAAATTTTAGAAAAAGTCCCAAACCCTGACATGGGCTCTCGGCTCCAGATTAGCAGCGTGTTGGTGCTGGAACCCAATTGATTTTGTCAGCTGAGAACTGGCTCTTTTTTTTTTTCCTCTCTTTCTTTCTTTTTCTTTCTTTTTTTTTTTTTTTATACAGCAGAAAGTGTAGAACAGTTCCAGATTAATGACCAGCTCCTACATCTTGATTATAGAAAAGGATAAATGAGAGTGCTGTCTAGGCACAATGAGTGTTAATCTTTTAAATATTAACAACTCTTCAAATATTAGGTCCTATATATAAACGTAGACGATAATATTTTGGCTTTTTATCGGGCCTACGAAGCTTTAAAAATAGATTATTACTGAACTTTCCAGTGACTGAACAAATTTTTATTAAAGCTATCAATGACTACGTTTACATGGACAGCAGTAATCTAATTATTGACCTTACTCTGAGTAAGATAATAATGTGATTAAGGTGTCACATGAGTGACACATTACATGAGTCACGTTTAGAATACTCCTGTCATGTTCCCGTTTTACGTGTTATAGATCATAATTAGATTAACAGCCCACGTCATTACGTCACCGCGCCACGCCGTCCGACTCCCTCCAGAATTTCACGTATCGACATAAACTTCGTCTTTGTTATGGAACCGTATACAGTTTTGGGCGTTTTTATTGAATTTTTTACGAACACTTTAAGTGCAGTTAATTATTTGTCAATCTGTACGTGAAATAGACGACTGCTTGAAGCGGTGTGTGTGTCCCAAATAGCGTAGCTACCGTCTATATAGTAGCCAGGATGCATGTAATTTTCCCCACTACAGGCCTATAGTAGGAAAGAATGCGATTTGGGACGCAGCCGAACTCTCTTGTTCGTCGTAAAACAGTTGCGCTGCCGTGTGTGATCGTGTCCTGTCGCAAAATGCAGTGAAAACTCCCACATGACGCTCATAATGTGATTAAGGTGTCTTACATGTCTGTAATACACATCCATAATTTGTTGTCCATGTAAACGCAGCTACTGACATTATTCATAAGTCTACCTGTTACTGGGTTGTTGAGGTTTAACCCAAAACTGATAACTCCTGGACCCAAAGTTGAAGGATCCCACATCCCTGTCGCTCTATTCCCATAATTTCTCAACCAAGTCCCCATGAATTCCAAATGGAAGTTTTGTGGCTTTTAGTATGAATATTTTAGACTTCAGGTTATCTATAAGCGAGTGTTCTCCAAAACAATGACAGAATTCTCATTTAGAAGATGTATACATTCAAAGTGTACAATCCATCTCTACCACCAATACGGAGCATCGATTTTGATGACCTCATTGTGCACTTCAGCTCCTCATCAGATTTTCTGTCCAATCAAATGACCTCTAGAATCTGAAGTGTCCCGCCCCCAACGTGGTACTAACTGTCAAATACTGAGTTAGGTTAAATGCTGTTGGCTGTTTATAAAAGGGGGCGGAGCTACCCTTTTCAGTGGACATTACATCAACACATCGAATAACACTGCGCGTTTCAAGCCACTTCACGTGGACTTTAAGTTTGGCTGAGATGCGGGTAGCACTCCTATGATTTGCGGCATATTTTAAGATAACAAAATGTCATTAGTCTGGCCTAATTGCATAATTTGCAGTTTCCTTTGAGCCCATTTTTACACCAGACCACTGTGGCAAACACACTCGCAAGTTAATTACAGAAGTAGCCTTTTCACACCAGATGCATGGGGCATATTTGAACTATTTGTCTATCTATCTCTATCGATCAATCTATATAGTGCCTTTAGTGGGGGGGGGGGGTCATACTTTTTTAGGACAGCTTTTACTTGGCTTTTGAATTATGTTTTAAGAAAAGATTTAAAAATACATAATGTCTGTGCATGTCTGATATCAGCTGGAAGTGAGTTCCATAGTTTAGGAGCATAAGAGGAGAAAGCCTGATCACCCGCGGTGTGCAAATAAGTCTGAGGGACGACTAAAACACGAGACCGAGACGAGCGTTTCTGGTATAATCTTACGGGTTCAGACAAATACATGCAGGGCTTTTTTGTAAGTGTAAGAATTTTAAAATCTACGTCGGAAAACGACGGGAAGCCAATGTAAGATTTCCACCATATAATATATAAGGGCTGTAAATGACTATATTCCTGCTATATTTTGCAGTGTATGTTGATAAACGAAGCAGTGCATGGGCTGTATCCTACTGCAGCATCATGCTCTCTCAAATGTTTCAAATGCAAACTAAAGCCACCAAACCAAGTTATTCGAATCTGAATGATTATAATCGAAAAGGCGGTGACGATATTTCGTGTTATTTACTGAACTGGTGCAACCAAACACAGAAACGAGTTCTTCACATGCCGCAAATTGGACGCTCCCGGTGTAAATAGCGTTCAGGCCGTGGAAGTATTACGCGCAATGTGCCGCGTGACCCAAAGTAAACTAAACAGCCGTGACCAACCGATCGCATCAGCTAGAGTTGAAGTGGAACAGGTTCAGTAGCTTTGTGTATTGGTGCAAGATAAAACGCGTGCTTTAAACGTCTCCTGACTTTAATAAGCTCCAGTGCAACACCAACTCGGTCCGGTCCAACACACAGCAGTTTCTGAGTGTAAACCGTGTGGAAAAAGGAGCCCACGTGTGAGCTTTCCCTGTGTCCTTTTGAATCGGTTTTGGATATCAGGACGAATTGCTGTAATGCATTATGAATCGTCGTATTGTAAATAGAAGGCCTGTAATATCTAGTTCGAACGTGGTTTTTATCTCCGTCACAACGCACCGTTTTATTGCAGTATCTTTCCATAAGCATTAGAATTGCATAAGCTGTGACACTTGGACACACCCCGAGTCTTTACACATCTGGGTGCTTTAAAAAAAAAAAAAAAAAAAAAAAAAAAACTAAATCTGGAAGACATATCTCCAGAATAAGGTCACGTGTAATCACCGCCTCACTGTAGCACACTATGGTCCATTGAAAGGCTTGAGCAGAGCCAGTGTGTGGAATTTGGTGTGTGTGTGTGTGTGTGTGTGTGTGTGTGTGGCTGTATGCTGCTGTGACATTCTTCAGCTTTACTGCAGTTTGGGAGCTGTTTCTGTCTCTGCTCACAGCTCCACATCCACCTTATAAGCCGATCAATAAAGTATTAAATAACTGAAAATGTGTGGGGAATGTGTTTATTACGTATATATTTTCTTTCTCTCTCTCTCTCTCTGTGTGTGTGTCTCTGTCTGTCTCCCATGAGCTCTCGTTCTCTCTCTCTCTCTCTCTCTCTCTCTCTCTCTCTCTCTCTCTCTCTCTCTCTCTCTCTCTCTCTCTCTCTGTCTCCGTCTCTGTGTGTGTGTTGTAGCCAGGTGTATTTGCTAGAAGCTGTACTGCTGTGTATTTATAGTGCTTGGCCTTCCTGGGCAGACACATAATAAGCAGTCTGTGCCTTCGAGAGAACAGCATGCATGCATTAATGAGTGTGTGTGTTTGGGTCCGCCCCTATATGAGATTCATTTTAACCACTAATTTGGTGTTCGTTTAGTTTTAGTATTGTGACACAAATACAGACGCCGTTTTATTCCTTCTGGTTATTGTCGGCTTTAGTCTGGATTCAGGTGATGGGAAAACTACAGCAGTTCTAGTTAACTAAACATGGAACGATACAAACTGCAGATTTTAGCATCTTCCCTCCAAGATTTCCCACATATACAGTCTGTTGAGGTTTTCACAATCATTTCTTGAATGTTCTTTCGTTTTTGAACGAAAGCAAGGGCGTGAACGTTGCCTTTACGAGCTTACTAAAGCCTTCCTTCTTCTCGCTTGTTGTGTGTTGGTTAAATGGAAGCTGCGGTGTTTTATAATGTTATTACAGTGCGTACATTACATTAAAGTACTTTGAGTGAGGTATGCTAGGTCGAGCCAGCTAGTATCATGTTGGATAAGAAGACACTACAAAAAGCAGTTTTTCCTAGTCACATAGCAGTGTCGCAGTAGTAGGAATGGATGCTGATGTTACGAAACAGGGTATGAAGGCATGGATTTCCAGCTGGGAAGTGTTGGCATACATGCACAGATCAGAGAGCATGGAGCCAAACTCGGTCTAGCTGTGCGTGCGCATGACTCCTGGTTTCTCGCTGCGTATTCTCAAACACGTATTCTCAGACGTCTTTATTAATTCTCATACAGTATAATTTGCATTTGCAAAGTGAGTGCACAAATACGAGAAGAAAACGTTTCATCTTTGTCCAATTGATGGCTGATTTTCATCTCTTTTTAATCTTTGAGGGACATGGAATTAGATTTCCTCATATAATTTGAACGAAAATGTGAATTATTGTTTAGTTTTTCTCATGCTGGGGGAAAAATAGTCCCTTTTTTGTCTTTAAAATGAACACTGCAGTATATCCTCATTCAGGTGTTTCCATATTGCGTTTGTGTGCGAGAGACACGCTGTGGCGATATTGTCTGAGAACGCTCGCACACTGTGATGGATTACGAAAGGCCGCTTTACACTAGAAGCTTTTCTCTGAAGTGCGTTTACGCTCACGGAGCAGATAAACACTTAACACGGTACAGTTTTAACCACCAATTTCATTTACACCAGCTCTGTGACACGCACATGCAACCCCAATCATCCTGCTGATGATTTCTCTCCGCATCACGCATAAGGGTTTTTTTTTTTGTTTTTTGATTCGTTCGTGGGCGGAAACACTGTAGAGGGACGTTTTAATCATGTCCTGCACATGAAGTTTAAAATTCTAACAATAAAAAAATTAAATGTTCGTATGATTGCATGTAATACCAACATGGGGAATCAGAATAAAGACACATGCGTTTTTTTTTTAAATTAATTACTTAATTTTTTTAAATAAAGTTCATCAAAAAAAAATCTACCAATAAAATATATCTTTTTTTAATTTAAAAAAATGTATTCAATAAGCACAGGTTTTAAAATGGTTTAAATTAGCGATGCACCGATGATAAAGGCTATTTTTCACGCTATGGGCCATCAGCCCATAGTTTAAAAACATCCGACGATCAGGGCCGATTATATCCTGTCAATCAAACGTGGATTTTGTGCTGTGTGTAAAGATGTCTCTTGTGTGAAAAGACGATAAAACTGCAGTTTGTAAACTCTAATCTCTGCACCGCTAAAATATTACATGGGAAGTGAGCAGCAGTGAAGCGGGAGCTGAATTAAAGGGCCAGTACACCGTTGAAAGATTTAAATGAAGATGAGTTGACAAAGTATATATTGCGCAGAAAAATATATTTATAGAGTAGTATGTTTCATATCCAGTTAATGTTAATATATAAAAAGTGTATATTAGATATGACAGTTTGATGTCAGTGATGAAGTAGAAATGTTTTTGTTTGTAGAGAGTGAATGTGAGACTAACAGGAGGCTTTATACAATGCAGTCAGTGTTAATATGAATTAATAACATTCAGTAAGTTAATAATCTTACTTTAATCTTCAGAATTGAGTTCATGTCTTAGTGTTAATTAGAGTAATGTGTTTTCTGTTTATGAGACCAGTTACTGTGAAACAACTTGCTGAAATGGAGAGAATAAAGTTTATATTTGCATTTCCTTCCAGAATTGTGGAATTAATTATTATTAATTTATAAGAAGGCATAAAAGGCAGAACTATCTGTATCGGCTGAGAAATTTAGTATCGCGCATCTCTAGTTTAAATTCAGTATGATATTTTCTATTTGCATTTGATGAAGTGACAGCCTCAGTCATAATGTCGAAACGCTCATCTAGAATATTAACGGTTTTATTTTCTCGTGTATGATTTAAATTTTTTTTTTGCATGTAATGTATGAAGGCAGCTTATTTGCTTAGCTTTTAGACACTTTTTATTTATGTATTTTTTTTTTTTTAAACAAATACCATCTGTTTGCATGATAACTGCTGGCATGGGCCTCATTATTAAATGACTTTGGACTATATTAATAACCGTCATTCACTTCAAAATGCCTTTTACATGGACTTTTCCGTTTTAGCCAACATTTTCGCTTCTTACCTGTATGATTTGCTTTTGATTCTGTGTAAGGAAACTTGAGGATGACTGAAGTCAAGCGTGCCATGTTTTCCCCAAATAAACGCTACTAGTCGGTCACGTTGCACAAAAGCAGACGTTTCTATTTGACGGCATTTGCAATTTAGCGCTTTGGACTCTCCCACTGTGCTATATATTTCAACCAAGAGACACTAGGAGTGACGCACAGGATCCTTCTGCATGCACATAAGCAAATTCAGTTCCGTAATTTGAGTTTTATTATCCGTAATTATCAAGAAGTAGATAAAATGCCGCCCCATGCAAATGAAATATGTTTCCCTGTTTCTACAGGTTTATTTCACAGTAGATAACAATAATGGCAACGTTTCACTCCTTAAAGCAAAATTCCTGTTCAGAGTGCAAAACAAATGCAATCAATAATTAAATACATCTAGATACTACATATTGCATGACTGCAGACAACCGAACAATTTAATGGAATGTTTTCTGGCATTAATACAAACGTTTCTTGTGGAAACAGTAGCGCTATGAGTCCACGTGCGTCGTCATCACCCGACGGACTGAAACGAGTAGCAGCAGTAGTGGTTTGAAGGCGATGTGCAACAGTAATGACTATACACTATACAGCACCTACGGAATTACAAGTCCATCATCTCGACATGCATCATGTTTTTATGGCCCATCAGGGCGGTTGGGTCAAATCCCAAATGACCTCCTATTCACTTCTACTGCACTCTACCTAGGCTTTAACATAATGACCACCTACTGTAGATATTACGCAACATACAGTATAGTGCAGGCCATTAGAGAATCAACCAGCCGTTAAAACGAACGGTACATAATGCGGCAGAAGTATGTATTTGCTTCAGTATGAGCAAACCACATTAAGTCAACTACTACTTCACAAAACGTGTGTGGCATAGGTAGTGATCTTATTTACTACACTATAGACACAGTTCTGTTTTTCCTGTACCCGGTCCTCCTCACACACATTCTCATGGTCTTGCCCCTCCGCCCCGTCTAACGTAGCTAGCCGAGACATACACACATTGTGCTAATGAGAAATATATGCTTAATGATACTCTAGTGAGCAGTGAAGTAAATATCAACTCGACTTTGCCCGTCTTCACCCCTCGTGTACTGTTTGACATTGATGTATATGTGAGAAGTGTTTCTTGCACTGCTTATGGACTAGAACTGAATGAAAATTTGCCTGGACATAATGCAGTACTTGGAGACATTTTCACAAAGCACAATACCCATCAATGGTGTGCGACTTTTGCATGTTCTCGGATGGGTTTCCTCTGGGATCTCTGGTTTCCTTCCACCTCCCAAAAACATACCAGTAGGTGCATTGACTTGGCTAAGATAAATTGCCCGTATGTGTGAGTGTGCATGGTGCCCTACAGTAGCCTGGTGTCCCATCCAGGGCATATTCCCTCCCCACACACATTGCTCCCGGATCCACAGCGACTGAATGACTCGGTCATGACTGACTGAGTAATATGTATCGTGATGTATATAATATGGGTTTGTTAACAGTATGGTAGCTACCAGAGGTTTTGATTACTTTTTTATTCACCCTCATGAATATTACATTACTGTATATACAGGATTACATTATGAACGTGGCGAAGGAGGGGAAAATGAATTGGATTAAATGATTAGATACGTGTTACTCGGAGTGACAGCAGTAACAGGGTTATTGAGGTTGCGAAAACATTATCGACAGCCGTATTGTAATATTCTGTGAAGAGCATGCTGTATTATGCACTGTATGGCCAATGTAATGTAGACGCTCCTCCTAATGATCGTGTACAGGTGTTTCAGTACAAACGGATGCATAGAATCCAGCACATAGCCGTGCAATCTCAATCGACAAACGTTGCTAGTGGAATGGGTCATTCTCTGAAGAGTTTAGTGACTTTAAACATGGTGCTGTCATAGGATGCCACCTTTGGCCACAAGTCAGTTCGAGATTTCTGCCCTGCTGGATCTGACCTGGACAACTATACATGTTATTGTTGTGAACTGGAAGTGGCTAGGAGCAACAACAGCTCAGGCATGAAGCGGTAGACCTTGCAAACTAACAGAACGGGGCCAGCGAGTGCTGAAACACGAGGCCTATCCTTTCTATAGTTCCAAACTGCGTCTGGAAGCAACCATCAGCGCAAAAAACTCTTCAGAAAATGGGCTTCCATCTCCAAGCTGCTCCACATAGGGTTATGATCACTATGCGTAGTGCCAAGAGTCAGCTGGAGTGGTGTAAAGCATGCCGCTACTGGACTCTGGAGCATTGGAAACATTTTCTCGGGAGTGATGAATCACGCTTCACTATCTGGCAATCTGACAGACGAATCTGGGTTCGGATGATGCCGGGAGAACAGGAATGCTGACTGGAATGCTTAGTGCCAACAGTAAAGTCTGGTGGAGGAGATGGAAGACGTTTGGGGCTGCTGTTCAGGGTCTGAGCACCATCTTTCCAGTGAAGGGTAATATTAATGCTACAGCATGCAAAGATATTTGAGACAATTGCATGCTTCCTATTTTGTGGTAACAGTTTGGGCAAGGACGTTTCCTGTTCCTATTGCAGCATGACGGTACTGCTGTGCACAAAGTGAGCTCCATGAAGACTTTGCTAAGGTTGGAGTGGAAGAACTCTACTGGCCTGCACAGAGCCCTGACTACAACCTAGGATTGAGGGATGGAGTGGAACGCCTACTGCGAGCCAGGCCTTCTCAGCCAACATCAGTGACCTCACTAATGCTCTCGTGTCTGAGCGAACTCACGGTCCCACAGACACACTCCAAAATCCTGCAGCCTACACAGATGATGTCTAGCTACATAGGTGGGGGAGCTCCATGTTACATTTACGGTATTTGGCGGGTGCCCTTATCCAGAGCGACTTACGTTCATGCCATTTATAGGTTTGACCAGTTTGGGGTTAAGGGCCCAGCTGTGGCAGCTTGGCGGTGCTGGGATTTGAATTCCAGTGTCTTAACTGCTGAGCTACCACTGCCCGTAGTAATGCACCAGGTTGTGGAATCGGATGTTCAGCACGCTCATAGGCGTGACGGTTAGGTGCCTTACAGTGTTTCGTATTCATCACAGTATATACATTCTTCTAGTGTGCGTGTCGCGTCTTAGTGCGAGTTTATGCGGTGTTCAGAGTCATGTGACTTCCACATGTGTTAACCAGGTGTGACGGTGCCATGACACCGGGGTTAGCCGTGTGTTAGTATTTGTGCCCGCACTCTGACACGAGGCCCCAAGGCACACTTTTACACTATTGATATTTCGAGTCTCTGCTGGACTTCAGTTTTGACCCCCGCGCCAGAGGGAGAAGCCGCTCATTCCCATCCCCCCCCCCCCCCCCCCCCCCCCCCCTTTAGCACAAACACACTGATTCAAAATGTTACTCTGGGAATCGAAGTGTACTGTAGCAAATGACAAGTAGCTCAAGGGCTGCGTTCAGAACAGAGCTGCAACCATTAGATCTACAAAACACACAATCTACATCAAGTGTCTTTTTTTTTCTTTTTTCTTTTCTTACTGCTGATGCACTGTTTATGTAAGAAAACATCTCAATAGTTTATTAGTTATCTATTCCGTAAAGAATTTAGCAGCTCCGTGTGTGTGTGTGTGTGTCTGTGTGTTAACTGTCCTTGAAAAAGCTCTTAAAGGAAAGTGTTGCACATTAATTGCTTGGTTAATTTTTATTTGTAGGAATGCATTTTGATTTGGTAATCACAGTAGCCTTGACTAGCTGCAGCATTTACAGCATTCAAAGAAAAAAGAATTCTGATGAAGTATAAGCAGAGAGAGAGAGAGAGAGAGAGAGAGAGAGAGAGTCTCCTCTCACTCGGGTGTCTCTCAGAGTCTGTCAGTCCTGTGGAAATTACTGAGGGGAGGGGTTAAGGATAATCACTGGTGTGTGTGTGTGTGTGTCTGAGAGTGGGAGACAGATAGGGAACATTGTATCTTAAGCTAGCCTGTAGCACTGCTGTTTATCTCGTGGGCCTCATGTTCCTGTTGACACAATACACACACGATTTCACCTGAGAGACTTGAGCCTCTCGCTCTCTCTCTCTTTCACACAACTTTTTGACTTCAATCAAATCCTTCTTTAATCTAATTTAGCCGTAACTTATTCTCTCCACAGATATATATTCCAGTCACGTCCTCTCACTGCGGTGTGTGTGTGTGTGTATGACCAGAGGTGTGTGATACAATAGCATAGTTTGGCTCTAGGCCAGTGATGTACTGTTGTATAACTTGCACTGAGTGTGTGTGTGAGTGTGTGTGGACCAGTGAATGCCAAAGCAGAGAGGGAGATTTACCACTCTGCTACCTGTAGTGTATTTTGTTGTCTTTATCCTCTAAAGCATTGTATTGGTAGCCTTAAGGCCCTGACTAAGGGAAAAAGTGTGTGTGCGCACTCGCCTGTCTTTCTTTGTCTCTCTCTTTCTCTCTGGGTTTAAGGTCAGATTGCTCGGATTTAAAAATACGAGGATATGAGGGTGTAAAAGGGAAGCTCTGACAGAACGCTCCAGCCTTTCTTTGCCTATATTCACTTACATTGTGTTGTTTCTTCTCTTAAATGATTTTTGATCAGCATGTGCATGGCGCGAGAAAGCTCTGCCCATTGGATGCCCTCTCTCACTGCTCAGAGTGCAGTTTACGTTCGTCTCTTATAGAATATCGTGAAATTAGTGACTGCACGTTCACACACTGTAAGTGTCGTTCTAATTTATTAAATAACACATTCTCATTGTAATCTATACAAATGAACTAAACATCACAGTGTAGCAAAACGCTATAACTGTATGTGGGCGGCCATGTTGGACGGCCACAATTACGTTTCTCTCGAACACAATTTGCCACAGCGCACCAGCCCACAGCCTCCAAATGCAGGAACTTCCTGCTATTTTACTAAATGATTCATTTCAAAGTGATTCGGTATCTTATCGGTGTTGTTTAAAAGTACACAAGTCTGTTGACGGACCTTCACGCAGATAGAAAATCGAGTGTTTGGGGAGGCGGGGCCTGCAGGGTCGGGCTTGAGCGCATTGATAAGCGTGTGTAATGATGAGCTTTTGATGGCTGTTTCCTGTTTCGCTCTCGCACGCGGCCGTGACGTGTTAAAACACATGCCCGGAGCGATTTGTTCCACATGCACAGCTTTTCTCAAAAATAATTTGTGGTTATTTTGACTGATTTCAAGATTGCGATAATTAAGTGCGATTTAGAGAGAGCATGCGTAGCCTACGCCAGATGCACTACTTAACAGGAACGTCTGAGATTGAGCAGCATGCTCGCAGAAGTGTCTTGAGATGGATCTGAGCACTGCTTCGCTAGCGCTGTTATGTGAGGAACATATGCTAAACAGGCTTGAACCAGTATTACATTTTCATATGATAATTGCCTAACCTTGGATCACAGTTTACACTGATCTTGCAAAAATTGAAAAAGATGATGATTTTTTTTGGCTTCTGTCGTGTTTCAGCCGCGTCCCACCCCCACCCCCCCCCAAAAAAAAAAAAAAAAAAAAGGGAAAAACAAAAAAGGAACCTCATGTTTGGGACTCATTTCAGCTTCAGGATGCAGAGTCACTACTAGTTTTTGTTTTATTTAGTTTCAGTTTCTCAGCTTAGAAAATCATAGTTTTGATGAGAATTAGGGTGTTTTCACAACTAGTTGAGCCCTCCAAATGCTCTGGGAGCGGTTCAGCATGTATATGTGAACAATCCAAGTGATCTCAGACCCCCCCCTAAAAGGACCCGAAAGCGAACCGTACTCCGGAGGTGGTCTGAGAACGGTTCGTTTGTGGTTCGATTTCTTCGTGAGATGTGAATTCGATGAGGTCCCGGTCCACTTTGCTTTTCGTTTCATGTGTACCTGGAGGCTTGCCGTACCTGCAGCCATGTTCCATCGCTGCTGAAAATGACACAAACCTTCTCACCATGTCAGGTCGTGTGGTCTCAGGAGGAGAGCTGTGCACTTCTTGAAATTTGGAAAGATCCTCAACACTTTAGAACACAAATGTGTTTCTTTTGTTTTCTCAAACGATGAAGGAAAGAGGCTGTAACAGAACAGCGCTACAATGCCGGGTAAAGTTTAAAAAAAAAAAAAAACAACGGTGACAGAAGTACATGAGCATCCGTGACACAATGCGTTGAAGTAGAGAGTCCGCTGAAATGAAGGATTCCTGTCCCTTCTATGACAACTTGGATGAAATTTTGGGTGCAAGTTGGGGTCTGAGTTCTTATGACACTGTGGTGTGAACAAGAAAGCGTCCGAGATCACTTCATTGCTGAAGAAGACCAAACAAAGAACCGGGTTCTCTTCTGAGTCCACTATATCTTGAACGCCAAAAGGACTGAGGTCACTTTCGGCTGGTTCCCTTTCTGATTCACTTTAAGTGAACTGGGTTTGGTTCTTTTAAAATGAACTATACGTGAAAACACCCTTAGATACACTGATCAGCCATAACATGAAAACCACTGACGGGTGAAATGAATAACGTTGATTATCTCGTTACAGTGGACCTGTCGATGGGTGGGGAAAATGGACAAGCATAAGGATCTGAGTGACTTTGAAAAGAGCCAAATCTTGATGGCTAGAAGATTTTCAGAGCATCTTGTGGGGTACTCCCAGAATGCAGTGATTTAGTACTGTACCTAGCAAACGTGGTCTAAGGAAGGAACACCAGTGAACCGGTGACCGGGTCACGGGCGCCCAAGGCTCAATGATGCGTGTGCAGAGCGACGTCTGGTCCGATCCCACAGAAGAGCTACTGTAGCACAGAATGCGGAAAAAGTTTCTGCTGGCGAGTCACCTCGTAACTTACAGGACTTAAAGGATCTGCTGCTAACGTCTCGGTGTCGAGTATCGCAGCACACCTTCAGAGGTCTTAGAGTCCATGCCTCGACATGTCAGAGCTGTTTTGGTGGCACAAGTGAGACCTACACAATATTAGGCAGATGGTTTTAATGTTAGGGCTGATTGATGTGCACAGTGGCGTGAAAAAGTATTTGCCCTTTCTTCGGTTTTAGTGCACATCTCATACTAAATAGTTTTAGCTCTTCAAACCAAATGCAACATAAAACAAAGGCAACCTGAGTTAACACACAGTGCAGTTTTTATTGATATTTTTTTTTTTTTTTTTTTTTATTGAAGCAGAAAAAAAATCCATGTGTTACTGGGTAGGACCTTTTAACCAACTTCACGATGTTTAAAAAGATCTATTAAAGTGTTGATTTGATTGAACAGGGTCCAGCTGAACCCCATTATGCATAAATGCAGTTTCATAGAGTTGGGGAATTAGTAACAATGGGGGCAAATACATTTTCACACAGGCCCAGTTAGTATTGGATCACATTTTTTTTTTTTTGCTTCGATAGATGACATCATTTAAAACCTGTATTTTGTGTTTACTCGGGTTGTATTTGTTTTATCTTAGATTTTGGTTTAGTTTCTGAAACAAGAGATTATTCATAAAACAGATGAAATCCTTTTCCACACCACTGTGTGTGTATATAATAGCTATCGATGTTGAATATTATAATATGTTGCATCTACCTGGTTATCTTCATGGTTTTTAAACAGGAAGTTTATTAAAGCACTGCTTATTATAGAAATATATGCTGCAGTGCTGTTAAACTCTCAAATTGAATTGATCACAACATATGAATTAATTTTCCAAAACAGCACGGCAGTAGTGCCAGCTCCCATTCAAATCGCAGGCTTATAATCAATGCGCTCGTTCTAATGATCATTTCTATAATAACGGCTCGTTCACAGGGAGTTGTATGGTGAACACGTCACGTGAGCTAATACTTAGAATAAATGGAAAAAGCCATTATTATTTAACAAATAAAAACAATAACAATATATATAATCGTTGATATTGTGAGACTTTTTGTAAGGAGATGTTTAATGAACCTGGAAGGAGTCTCCAGTCTCAGTGCTTTGTTTACAGTCAGAGCGGAAGCTGTAATTTTAAGTTTTCCACTAAGGGAACATCTTAAGACCGAGGGTTTTGTGCTTTCTGGTTTCTTGGAAACACGACAAGGTACGTTTATTTGTCATATGAGAGAGTAAACAGAGAGGCTGGTGAGGAACAACCGTTTATTTTTTTTTATTTTTATTTTTTTTAAGTCGCTCTAACTATACCCTAATGAAAAAGTACGACTTGGTGTTCTTCAGTAAATCAAAATTGTAATCATTGGCAAATTACTTTCATTAGAAGAGGAATAAAACACTCTTGGACACGCTGTTACTGGAAAATAATCAACTCTGAGGTGATAACAGTAACTCCGCTTCATCGCACCACCTGCACCTCGTTGTATTTGCTATAACTGCATGCCCCGTCGTCTTTTATTCCTTATTTAATGGATTTTAAATTCTACTGCTACAGCGCATCATAACCTTGCATTTAAACACACAATGCTGAGTGAAAATGAAGATGAGTCAGACAACAGCGGTTGTGTTCTACAGCGGACAGTGCTCATTACAGTGGCAATTAGAAAATATTTTGACACAATTTATTCCAAAAATCGGCTTGACGTACGCATATCCAGTAAAGAGTAACACGCGATGGGGCATGCTGTTCTAGGAAAAGAATCAGTGCCAGGGTGGTGTGATGGGACCTGACATGAAGCATATTAATTAACAAGTTGTTCTTTTGAACCATTTGTACTTACCGTGGTACGTCAATGAAACAAGTTAGTGCGACATTATACCAGCTATAATATATAGCTGTGGCAGTGGTGGCTCCGTGGTTAAAGGCTCTGGGTTACTGATCAGAAGGTCAGAAGTTCAAGCCCCAGCACTGACAAGCTAGCACTGTTGGGCCTTTGGGCAAGGCCCTTAACCCTCACTTGCTCAGTTGTAAGTTGCTCTGGATAAGGGCGTCTGCCAAATGCCATAAAAAATATAATTAATATATAATGAGAGATTATACCAGCTGTAATATATAGCTAATATATTATGAGACGTTATACCAGCTGTAA
>NC_030426.2:11276198-11278698 GCF_001660625.3 Ictalurus punctatus | reverse complement strand
ATTGGCTAGTGCCACCGTGATTGACAGGAGAGCGAGTAATGCCTTTCCTCTCACCCAGACTGCATGGCTAGTTTTAGTTTTGCTCTCGTGGATCCCGGGAACGGATTTTTTTAATACCGGCGTCTTCGGTATTCGAAGTCGAAATCTCCTAACGATAGAGTGAAATTTGCGTTGCGCCATTCAGGAGCCAAATTGTTACTTTCTTGAGCAAAGGAAAACATAGTACGTTTTGTTTTGAATATTTTTACGCTACTCGCATTTAAAAGCCCGCCCCTTAAAACAAGCAGCTAGACCTAATTACAAGTGGCATCCGTCCATCCATCTAACTCTCCATCTATCTTTAGGCACATCGACCACTTCTTTCTGTCGTTCTTTCTTTCCATCCACCCATACATAGGCACATCAACCCCTTTCTTTCTTTCTTTCCTTCCAGCCAGCCATCCATCCATCTATCTTTAGGCACATTGACCCCTTCTTTCTGTCTGTCTGTCTGTCTGTCTGTCTGTAAGTCTTTCCATCCATCCATAGGCACATCGACCCCTTTTTTCATTCTTTCTTTCTTTCTTTCCATCCCTCCCTCCCTCCTTCCTTCCATAAGCCAGGGGACACTATGGATGTGGTGCCAACCCCTCACAAGGCACAATCACACACCCATTCACACACTTCAGCCTGTCTTTGGACTGTTGGAGGAAAGCGAAGTACTCTGAGGAAACCCCCGAAACACTGGGAGAGCACGCAAACTTCATGCACACAGGGTGAAGGCGTGAATGGAAATCCCAACCCCGGAGGTGCGTGGCCAGTGTACCAAGCACTAAGCCACCGTGCACAAACGGCATCCTGTTTACTATATAGTATACACACTACAGAACCCGGTGCCGTTCTCGATATTACAGTATGTAGTGCTCTAGGTGTATTAGATCACTGTTTGTGGTGTAAGCTTGTTACCGAACCACTTGGTGTCAGGAGAAATGAACATCACTCCAATACTGAAGAGCTTGCACTGGCTTTCACGTTGATTTTAAAATCCTTATGCTCACATCTAAGGCACAGCATGGTCCTGCCTCTCAATATCTGTCTACGCTTTTAACTTTATATACACCCAAGCGTCAATCGCGCTCCTCTCGAGCTGGTTTACTGGCTGTCCCGCAGACCCGGTTCTGATCTGTAGAGGACAGGGCTTTCTCGTCCTATGCTCCTAGACTCCGGAATGCGTCCCCTGATCATATTAGACATGCTCAGAGTTTAAGCATTTTTAAAATCTAACCTAAAAACTCATTTTTCTTAATGGTTTTAACCGTTTTGTATTCAAGTCTGTTTTTTGTTTGTGTTTTTAATCCGTTTTTTTTTTTTCCCTTGGTATTTTCTTATTGTGTGTAAGTGCCTTGAGAAGCTGCTTTAAAGGTGCTATATAAAAATAGTTTATTATTATTACTTGCTTTTAGTGTGTTATACTAAGTTTAGTTTATACGCAACTAAGTTTATAGGATCAGTAGCGACCCTATAAACTTTTTTTCTTTTTTTTTTCTTCTTTTTTTGCAGTAAATTCATTATAAAACAGATATTACTTGCACAATTTTCTTTTTTTCTTGTTATATTGTTGATAAATAGGCTGAGGAATACTAAGAAGGTGGAGGTCTAATGTGGAAAAAAGGGACGAGGGGGAGGGTACTGGAGGACGTCCCGGGTCTGTCGCTACCCGGGGTGTGTGTTTAAGGGTTAAAGGAGAAAATTGGTTTAAAATATGGGTTGGGGGGCTTTAAATAATACGCGTACTGTAAATTTCGACCCGTTTTGACAGGTCATTGAGCCGAAAGATTTAGCCTTTTTACTAAAGGCAAACCTTTTAGTATTCGAAGAGATTTATTGTCGAGTAAATATCCAGAATCCGATTTGTTCACACGTTCAGACTTCTCTTCTGATTTGTTTTCGAAAAGGATGTATCGGGTTGTTTAAATAGCTTCCTGAGAAACTGTGCTTTGGCCTCTACGATGACTCGTCCATCTGTGTTTTGGATGCCGTGCTCCTCGCGAGTGTCTCCGCAGCAGGACATGGGCTGGAATGAGCTCCCAATCCCATAAATCTCAGCTTCCTCTCCAAACCATGCCAAAGGCTTGCTTTATTGCCGTGGCGTTTGGGGCCTTGCAGGTGACAGGTGTGTGTGTTTGTGTGTGTGCGCTCATTAATTGTAGTCTCAGAGTTGTGTTAGGACGCCGACCTCATGAACTTTACAGGAGACACTGCAGTACACGGAGCAGAGAGTCGTGCTGTGGTGCAACACGCCAGGATTGGGCCTGCAGGTCAAAACTCCCAGAATTCACGGACAGGAAGTGGTGAACAAGAAGCTTTTTCCTGTCACAGCCTTTTGAACAGTCTTCAACAGGATACGAGTGTTGGACATTAATGACCTTGTCCTTATTTCTAAGCCGTAATCATCAAGATTAAAACAAAAACAACGAGGCTTGAAATATTTCACTGTGTGTAATGAATCTAGAGTATAGAA
>NC_030426.2:11253698-11271198 GCF_001660625.3 Ictalurus punctatus | reverse complement strand
CACACACACACACACACACACACACACACACACACACACACACACACACTGTATTTTTCCTGTGACCTTTAAGTTCATTCAGTATTTTTTTTACACTGGAGCGTTTGCGGTACTGAGGGGAGCAGTGCAGAGTGCAGCTGCTGAGAGCGAAAGCGTGTCGTCTTTTCATCTTTTCATTTGTGCTAAAATATTCATGATTATCCTGTTCTGACTGCCCCCATGCAGGGGGCTTTTAATTCCTCACACACACACACACACACACACACACACACACACACACACACACGCCTGCATGCTGCTGCTGTCAGGCCTGTACTTGAGCTCAGGTTTATTTCACCCTCAGTGCTGTTTATGTTAGACATTCCTGTCCTCTTTCTCCTCTCTCCTCACATGTCCTCTCTCCTCTACACCCCTCCCTCTCCCCGCTCTGTCCATCTTCAATGAAAGACGATGAAGGAAAAGAACGATCGAGTTTCCATCCGCCTCAAGCCTTCCTGTAGTTCTGATATTTCAGTCTTCCCACATACATCATCTCACTCTCTTTATCTCTCTCTCTCTCTCTCTCTCTCTCTCTCTCTCTCGCTCGCACACTCTTTCATCTCATGTTCTCTCACTCTTTCTTCCTGTCACCTCCCCAACCCCCTTTCCCACCCTAACGTTTCTATGGTAACAGGAAGGATAGTGGTGTCGTCAAATCCGCTCAGGTAGAATTCCACATGACTGGCTTTAGTGTGTGTGTGTGTGTGTGTGTGTGTGTGTGTGTGTGTGTGTGTGTGTGAGAGAGAGAGAGAGGGAGAACTTGAATCTTGTATGATCCTGTAGCCAAGCAGTTGACAAAACTCCACATTTGTGCATTAGTGCTGTGACACACACACACACTCATGCACTCGAACCCACACATTCTTTACTAGCAAGCTTTGCTTTTTTCTGCAGATGCACGACACGGAGCAGTGATTTCCGCAACAACAGCAAGCCACAAAGCGACAGTTCAACAAGTGACATTTAGACTCAGATTTTCTCAATTCTATGCAAATTAGGTCTGACACCATAAACTCACACTTTTTTTTTTTTTTTTTCCCTCAGTTCCCTTTGTTTCAGTTCCTACCCGTGTTTAGTTCTCATTTACTGATGTTTACAAATAAGGGGAAGGAAACAATCGTTCATCATAAATAACCTGGCAGCACTAATTAAACGTGTATCCAGACATTGCAAAGTCACGCCACCTTTATTATAGAGCACGTTAAAGAGACAAGAAGCGAAAGCATTAAAAGACGCATACAGGACAAAAACCGAAGAGCCGACGCTACGGTTCTTAGACGGTCAGGTGCTTCGGAGAATTATATAGCACTTTTTAAAATTTTTTTAGAAAGCTGGCTATAATGGAGGCTGCATTTAAGGAAAAGGATAAGCTATTCTATAATCCCGGGGCTGCCATACAAAAAATTGCCCGGTCACCTTTTGAGTCCAAAAATAAAGCTGGACAGGAAGTAGCAGAGATTGTTGGTGTCGGTAGCCAGTCCACTTTGCTTCAGTTGCTAATCTGAGCGTGAATTGGTATAAACCCTAGCTTATAACGTGTCGATCAAAAATCCAATACGTTTTAAACGAATGTGAGGGGTTTGAGAACTTTATTGAAAACGCTAGGCAGTGCACAACAATCTCGGTCACTGCACCCCAACGAGAGAGCTTGCGTGTTCTCCCAGTGCTTTGGAGGTTTTCCTTCGGGTACTCTGGTTTCCCAGGCCGAGTACATGCGTCACAGGCTGATTGGCATTTCCAAATGGTCTGTAGTGTGCGAGTTGTGCACTGCGATGGGCTAGCACCCCGTCCAGGGTGTCGTCCGTCTTTGCTGGGAGTTCCCTCGGTTAGGCTCCAGCTCCCTGTGACCCTGTGTCGGATATGTGATACGGAAAATGGATGGTAGGGATGGGCGATATGGATTAAAACTATATCCGGGTATTTTCCGGTATTTATTGCGATAAGGATATCGGTGACGATATAAATATAGCATCGTTCACCAGTGTTTTTGGCTACAAGTGACCGCTACATGCAGTCTTGAGAGTCTCGAACACAAACATTGATCTAAAAGTAAAAGGGATTTTCTGTAACCGATCCAGATCCAGATTGTAGAAGTACAGTAGCTCCTCGTTTAGCGATAGACTCCTCCTCAGCTTCACGTGCGCCTTCCGCCGTACTCATGTTCGCTGTGCACGTGAGCTGCGAACGGGTCGCACCCAGAAATACGTCATCAACTCGGCTTTATCTTTATCGTCGCCGGAGAATTTATACCGTTATATCGCCAACGATAAGGTATCACACGTCCCTAACTGGATGGATGATTCGAGTCGAGTAAAATGAGTCGTTCACAAATGAATCGATTAGTTTAATAACCTACATTGTTGTTATTTATTTTTACACTAGGGCAACTTGCTGTGTTTAAAACATTATCTATTATGTGTAACACCAGGACAAAAACACTGTATTTCCATTTTATCAGTAAATTTTTTTTTATTATTTATTTATTTGTGTTTTTTTTTTTGTTGTTGTTGTTGTTTTTCATTTAAAAGAATAAATGCCCAAGTGTCTGCATGAATGCCAGATTATGTGCATGGATGCAGGATGTTTAATAGAGAACTGTAATGCATACGAATTACTTACCCCCCCCCCCCCCCCCCCCCCCCCCACTTTCCCCCATCCCCAACATGCATGTGTTTTATTTGAGTAACTTTGGGCTGTGCGTAGTTTAAAAATGCACTGGTAGCAAGCTTTACTCTCCACATAATTAGCCGTGTGTGTGTGTGTGTGTGTGTGTGTGTGTGTGTGTGTGTACACACACTTACGCACTTGTGTGTTAATGGGTTAAAGGAGAAAATGCACTGGCAGCAAGCTTGCTTGTCCTGCTTTATTGGGTACTTTTTCGCCTGCTCGCACTTTCTGCGTAGCGAAGTGTGTGTTCTCGTGGGGCAGATAGAACTGCATTCAGACTTGACTTTCGCCACACAGAGGGGAAAAAAAAAAAAGCAGTCTGCAATCTCCAGACCTATCACAAATGCACTAGCATCCACGCAGCATTAATATATTAAACACACAGAAGCCTCGGGGCGGACATTTATAAAGATTAAGGCCCACACAGGCCTGAACGCCGAGAACGCTAGCACCGACTGCTTATTATATCGCTAATTCACTTTGTCCGTCGGCTCTTACACACACACACGAACAATGTCGCACAGCAGAAAGTAGTTCATTATAGCAATATGGGGCACGTCGTACAGAATATCCGACCGAGGTGCGGATGATGTTTCCGTGTTGATGAATAATTGAGTCTCCATGTGTCGTGGCGTGTACGCGCGGCGTTTTAAAGCGGCTTTACCTCATTCGAGATCGATACGTGGATCCATACGGCATGAAACTTTAGGAAGCTTATTGACCTCGTATTATATTTCGCAATGATCTCCAGGATATCAGATGTCTCCTGGATGCACCAGGAACATGCGAAATAATTGAAAAATGTCCAGCGAATGAAAAACACTGTGAACACTGGAGGGAGGAGGCAGAGCAAATGTTGCTTTAATTTGATTCACTGAACAATAGTCAGGGGACTGTATTATGCTCATGTAGAGGCATGGAGTGCAAGGCAGCTTAATAAGGTAATATCTCTCTCACACACACACGTATGCGCATACACATGGCCTGCCTTAGAGAGAGACAGAAGGTTTGGGAAATAAGGAAGCAGTAGGGGAAAGAGAAGACACAGTCTGCCTTAGAGAGAGACAGAAGGTTTGGGGGGAAAAGGAAACTGAGGAGTAAAGTATTTTCTGAGGCACGGATAGCTTTATTTAGTGTGGAACAGGAAGTGAGAGAGTGAGCGTGAGAAGCTGGGTGAGATACAGACAAAATAAGACACAAATAACCAAAAGCAGGCTTTTCCATCGTGTGTAATAACAAATTCACAGCGACGACACGTTCCCTTTTTCAAAAGAACATTTCGGTGTCGATTACTTAGGAGATTTGGTATTCAAATGCATTTGACTATTAATTAGACTAAAATGTTAACGCTGCAGAGTGAAGCAGCGATATTTATTTGCATAAATCACTGAAGGTGAAAATTGCGTTGCTTTATTAAGCAAAGAAAATCACAAGGAGGCGATATCATTTCATCATAAACTAGATTTGTTTTTCTTTAATTACGCACCGTTTTCATCTTGCACCAGCGATTCACACACTTAGGCCAAATATTGGCTTCCTGTTCAGTGCATGTGCTCACCGCGTACCGTGTAATATCATGATGATCCAGGACTTGCGTGACAGGTGACAGGGGGAAAAAAACGACATGGACTGGGGGGGAGGGGAAGTCATATGTGGTCGCTTAGTATTAAGAAAAAAAATGATCACGAATGGTTTAGCTACGTAAGAATTTTACGTTTCTCATTAAAACGCGATTTTCGCTGCTCGTAAAACTTCATTTAAATGACGTTCTAACGAATTCGATTCAATTATGTAAAGCGAGTATGATCAATTCACATACTGCAGTATTAACATAACGCTATTACATTATGGAATCTTGTGGGGATGTAGGCACTGACAGGTGCTAGAACTGTAGTATTTAAATGGACGTGACTAAGACGGGTGTGGTAGAATAGCGCAGCGGTAACGCGGCGGTTGCAGAATGTCGGCGAACTTGGTTCGATCCTCAGCTCAAGTGAGAGCGCGGAGTTCGATTTTTATTCAGGCCATTGATAATGCATGATCGAATTATGTTACTGTAACTCAGTTCAATCACGTGGAACTGATGTACGAATTTGAATCGAGTACACTCAACAAGCATCTTTCCCCCCCTCTCAGTGTAGTGTCTGAGGCCTTGTTTACACTAGTGCGGTCCTCATCCACACGGTGTTTTCAGAAACGATCTCCGTCCACACCACATGACAGAAAACACATGTCACATGACCATTTGCTAGTCAACTAGCAATCAACTTTCAGTGTCTAGTTACACTGAAACGCGAGGCCGGAGTTTTCAGACTAAAACGGGGTCTTCGGCTTTTCCGAAAGTCTCCGTTTTCGAGGGTGGTGAAGACCACAGCGTAACCGTAGCAACAATTATGCGTTTTAAAACGAAAACACTCTAGTGTAAACAGGCCTTTAATAAGGTGTTGGCTGGCACGAGCCACCAGGATAGCTTCAATAAGCCACGGGAACTCTACTGGAGCATTTATCCAAAAGGTATTCACTTAATTACTGTTGTTGATGGTGGAGAGCGCCGTCGAACACGAAACTCCAAAATCTTCCATCGGTATTCAGTAGGGTTGAGAGCTAGTGAATGTGAAGGCCCATAGCTTATGATTTCGAACATTTTCCACCTATTCAGTGAGGCCCTGCGGATGAGGGCGGGGTCATCCTCCCATCAGGATGGAAGAAAGAGGAACAATTTTTGATAAGGGGACAAGAGGACCTAAACCATGGTAATGAAACCGTGCAGTGTAACAGAGCCACCAGTTTTTCTTTGAACTTGTCACCAGTCTGTAGTGCACTATTTGCCAAATTGACTGCCATTTACGACTTGGCCGTTTGTCTCCTTTGAAATTTAGCGTGACTCGGATTTATTTTCGGCTATGCTCTTCAAGATCTGAAAATAAAATATACATGTTAACGCCGTGCATTTACTAAGACTGGATTTCTGCCCATAGTATTCGAGTATTGTAATGTGATGTACACCACTCAGAACAGACCTGTTGAACTGGTAGCCACAGGGGACTGCCTGTTAGTCACTCAATACTGTATCTACTGTACAAACAAGTCAGAAAATATGCTTAATGATTCTGAAGTCTTCTATCGACTCTCCCGTTCGCTCCGAGGAAACGTGGCGAAATTCCGTTTACAAACAGCGCTGGCACCTCGAACACGGCTCGCTTGTGTTTTAGCGTCTTAACCTCCGCAAAGAAAGACTATAAATAATGCTTACAGTGCGTTATTTCCTCTTCAGATCTTGGCAAGTCTAGTGAGGAGTTAATCGAGCTCTAGCAGACATGAGTACTACAGTGACCCAGATACAGAGCTATATGCATCAAGCAGACAGTAGTTGATGCTCCACCTGTTCCGACTCCACCGTCAAGCTCACTTCACGCTTATATATTCACTGAAGCATCTCTCTCTCTCTCGTGCATATGTGCTCTCTCTGGCTGTGCGACGATGCACTCTAAGTGCGCAGGAGGAGGAGGAGAGCTTCATGGCACTGACTGCTCAATCCGTAGTTTCATTAGAGACTAAGCCATCTGCAGTGGCAGCCCACGGTAACTGGGGCCCAGTGGAGTCCTCCATCAGAGCCAAAATGGCCGTGTGACTGTTTGTCCGCTCTCTGCGGACAGCGGGGGATGGGTCAGGGGTCAAGGCCACGAGAGAACGAGTGCACTGAAGGATGAAAGAGGATTTAATGCTCGAAAGGGTGTGCAAGTGTGTTAGTAAACGATGGTATGCTTCTTGGAGCGTTATTCACTTCTAGATTGTTATTCGTTTTCTCTTTATTCTTCCTTGTGGTGTTTTTGTTTTTTTGTTTTTTTTCTTTCTCTTCCCTTCCCTGATAGAGATGGGTATCAGATGGTTGTTCTGGGGTCAGTAAAAGCTGCTGCTGAAGATGCTGAACAGGGGAAAAGTGAAGAGAGGGATAGAAAAAGGATGAGGGGGAAGGAGACATAGACGGACAGACTGGCCTGCAGATAGACACCTGATCTCTTCCTGTGGAAGAACTGCTCCCTCTTTCCGCCGAGTATGATATATAGTGTGTGTGTGTGTGAGAGAGAGAGAGACACTGACAGACAGGATATTTTGGGATCAAGTACATATACACCGTCTGTCTGTGGCCTCTGCTTATGCAATGCCAAACCACGCTGTGTCTGAGCATGTATAGAGTTTGTGGCATTGGTGTCATTGACATGCTGTGAAAAATGTCGTTGTTTGTTTGCGTTGCGTTAATCAAGTACAAAATTGTATAAAATCCTAGCTTAATAGGGACAGGAAAGTGAGACCGGATACCGGAATTGGATTAGGAGACCAAAGTAAACACAATCATTTGTGTATATATCGGTTTCTGGAATTCAGACACCTCTTTTCTTAATATTCCTACAATCCAATTTGAGCTTAAAACATGTGGATTTGAGATTCTGTTAAGAATTAAAAGGAGGTTTTGGAATGAAAAACTCGCTTGATAATATATGTATGTCAACTAAAACTGTGTATGAATGTATCTTTGTGCTCAAGCGTTGGGGGTGATGTGTCAGTCGTACATTTAAATTTTTTTTCTCTCTGATAGGGCAACACTGTGTTTGAAATTTTGTACTGTGACGGTGCCTACTGCATTCGATTCGGTGCCTACTGCATTCGATTCGGATCCTACTGCATTCGATTCGGTGCCTACTGCATTCGATTCGGTGCCTACTGCATTCGATTCGGATCCTACTGCATTCGATTCGGATCCTACTGCATTCGATTCGGTGCCTACTGCATTCGATTCGGATCCTACTGCATTCGATTCGGTGCCTACTGCATTCGATTCGGATCCTACTGCATTCGATTCGGTGCCTACTGCATTCGATTCGGTGCCTACTGCATTCGATTCGGTGCCTACTGCATTCGATTCGGATCCTACTGCTTTCGAGTCGAAGCCTACTGCTTTCGATTCGGTGCCTACTGCTTTCGATTCGGTGCCTTCTGCATTCGATTCGGTGCCTACTGCTTTCGATTCGGTACCTACACCTCGGGTGTTGATGCAGTACGTATTGATCGGTACAAGTGTGTAGTATGAATACAATCCGGACTTCGTCCTCCATGTTGGCGTTGTCATGTGACCTGCAACTTAAAGAGCTGACGAGCTTCCTTAGACCATTTTTGATTCCGACAGCTCTTCCGTGCCAGTCCCGCTGCCTTATGGGATAGCGCGATGTCCGCTGCTTCCATCCTGCAGAATCTCGGCAGAAGCAGTAGGTCATCTGGGTATTTCCCACCTACTGTTTTATGAATACTGAGAATTTAGACATTCTTTTGGCGTGCTGCTATCCTCCGTCTGTATAGTAGGGATATTCGGATATTCAGCCTTAGTCCTGGCAGTGCATGAAAAGTGAAGAAGAAAATTATTGGCAAAGTGATTTAATTCATGAGATAATCTTGCTTGATTGCAATAATATTAACGAAAACCAAACAATTGGAACATTAAACCAGGCTTTAAAAGCAACACTAATCAATGCCAGTGGACGTTCTATGAAACTTAGTTTTTGAGTAAAGACGAGGCTTTGTGCTGAATATTGGTAATAAAAACAGTGATTAAACAAATGAGCGAGTGAGCAGATCTGCCATGGTTGTAGCTTTTGTGAGATCTCTCCAATAGCACGTTAGACACAGAGCAATCTTTCAGCCATGGTGATGAGTGGATGGAAGGATTTCGAGACATTTGTGTGCGTGGACTGAAGCTGTGTGCAGGTGTTTCGAGACCCTGAATACCTGTCTGAGTATTTTGGCACAGACGGCAGCACCGTCACGTGCAGGTCAGAGAGGCGCACTGGGACTCATTCGAATTACCATGGAAGTAGGGAACAGGAGCTCGGGATCTCTGAGCTACAGAGTAGGGGGGGGGGGGACACGGATTCCTCAAAACAGTGAACTCGATGTTCTAGATTTAACACGCAAACATGTCTGTATGTTGATGGAACTAAAGCAAATACTTGTGTGTGTGTGTGTGTGTGTGTATATAGAGTATGATTTTATTTAACGATAAGATGTGCTACTTGGGTTACTGCTGATGGCATGAGCAGCCATGTTGTTTTGATGTCACTTGCTGAGTTGAGGAGTAGGAATTCCGATTTGAGGAGGCGTTTTCTTTGGTTTTTCCTAGTCGGACATTGGAAATTTAGATTGCAGCTTAATTTAAAGTGTCTCAAACAGGGTCCCCCAACCCCCGTGAGCAAGCAATAAGATATGAGGCTTGCAGAACAAAAGAGAGCGAATACATTAAGAGTAACGTGCAGTACAACTCCATTAAAAGTCTTAAATTACAGCAGATACATATCAGGTAGCTCAGCTTTGCAGATTAAGTCTGTTTTACCCCAGAGTCATGTTTCACCTGCTCCGCTTTTCTTTTTATACCGGCTGCTGCTCTTCCTTGAGTATTCATTTCTGTGTGTTGTCTGTATTGACCATCAGATTATTCTAAACATGCTTTGCCACTCTGATCACATCAAGTTCTCCATTTTGATCCGTGCACCGTTACAGCAGCGTGCGGGCCGAAACACAAGCTTTTGCTTTTCAGTAATTCTGTTTGTTTCACCAGCTGTCAAACACTAGCATGTGCTCTGCCACTGAAAAGACACAAGTTTAATTGTTGTGGAAAAATGATATTTGCTTATGCCATGTCAAGAAAGACTCTTCCGGTTTACTTCCTTCTCCTAACTGAATATCTGTTCACAGCTAGAGGTTCAGCCATATCTGAACGCCATGTCTGTTCCGATCGATTATATAACATTAACACCACTGACAGGTGAAGTGAATGACGTTGATTATCTCGTTACAGTGGCACCTGCCAAAGGGGTGGGATATATTAGGTAGCAAGTGAACAGTCAGTTCTTGAAGTTGATGTGTTGGAAGCAGGAAAAATGGGCAGGTGTAAGAATCTGAGCGACTTTGACAAGGGCCAAATTGTGATGGCTAGACGACCGGGTCAGGACATCTCCAAAACAGCAGGTCTCATGGGGTGTTCCCAATATGCAGTGGTTAGTATCTACCAAACGTGGTCCAAGGAAGGACAACCGGTGAACTGACTACAGGTTCACCAGGACCAGAGAAACCTTGGCTTCTGGCATTCATGTGGAGGTTACTTTGACACGTACCATCTACCTAAACAATGTTACAGACCAAGTACTCTTCATGGCAGTAGTATTCTCTAATGGCTCTTTCAGTAGGATAATGAGCCCTGATACAAAAATTGGTTTGAGGAACATGACGGAGAGTTCACGGTGTTAACTCGGCCTCCAAATTCCCCAGATCTCAATCCGATCGAACTTCTGTGAGATGTTCTGGACAAACAAGTCCGATCCATGGAGGCCCCACCTTGCAACTTAGAGGACTTAAAGGATCTGCTGCTAACATCTTGGTACCAGATACCACAGCACATCTTATGGATGAGGTCTTATGGAATCAATGCCTCGACAGATCAGAGCTGTTTTGGCAGCACGAGGGCGACCTACACAATATTAGGCAGGTGGTTTTAACGGTATGGCTGATTGGTGGATATTTGATGATCTAAAATTAGGGAGACTGCACGTGTCTAGTGTGGACATAACAAAAATCGTTCATAAACAATTATAGGAAATAATTGTCTACAATTAGGGTGATTTTATGTATATTTCATACACCAGGACCTCAAAGATTTATGTTTAATAAGTCACGAGATAGGAAATTCAGCAGCTTTTTATTCCCATAGTTTGTAGAAATAATTCAGGCCGAATTATTCAAATGGTCAATGCTGTTTAATTAGTGCTGCACACTTGATCATGTTTTAATTGTGGCTGCAGTTGTTGGCTTCCTCACCTGATTAATCACACAGTCCTCTGACATTAGTGAACTTAAGATTAGTTAGTGAGCTAATGTTAGTCAGTTTATTTTTAATTGACGTCATAACGTCGAGTCATGAGCTTCCCCATCCAGGCGTTTGACCCGTCCCACTGAGCTCTGGTGATGATTTAGTTTTCTCTGCTGTGGGACTGTTTTCGTTAGAACAAGGTGGCACAGCTAACAGACGCAGGACGAGGAAGGATGCAGTCGCATCGTTATTTCTTTATTTCAGTCTAATTCCGGTTTGTTTGTTTTTTTTTCCCAGGATGAACACTCCAATCTACAGATTTATTTATTTATTTATTTATTTATTTATTTATTTATTTATTTATTGGTTCCTGGAGGTGGATACTGCGTTGACTTTATTTGGAAGGATACGGTGTAATAACATTGTTTTGTTTCCAAGTGCGCAGAATAACTGATCCTGATTCTTCTGAATGCTGATCATATCCATTCTAGTGTAAGCCGTCCTGTGCATTGCGTTCTTCAGCAGACTCTGTAGCCTCCAGCTGTCGTTTGTACCAGCTTCTTTCTTCTTTTTCCATTAACTTCCGATTTTGTAAGTGTTCTATGTAAAGCAAACAGCAACAGACGCTGACTGGTCCCGAGAGACCGATACTGGCCCGAAATGCAATGCGGCGTGACAGAACTGCACGTTCCCTGTAGAAGCGCGCACGCATACGGGGTTTATTTGGGTCCTGTGTTCAGGTGCGGTTCTCTGATTTGTTGTTGGCACCTCTCGCTGGGTTGAAATGGGTCGAGACGTATGGGTGTGTGCGCAGGTGCGCGTGCATGTCTATTGGATGAATGACTTTTCGATTGCTCGGCTCTTACCAGAAGAGGCCTGTAATCGGTTGTGCCCTCTCTTACAGGGTAGGTCAAAGCTTTCAGCCGCAAGGCACTGAGCGAGAGCTCCCTCCGGGAGTGTGTGTGTGTGTGTTATTATTATTACAGTTTCTGCGGCTCCTTATATCTCTTTTCTCCGAGTCCGGTGCTCACACAGGCCTGGGTGACGGAGTGTGGAGAATGGAGGGCACATGAGAGAGGGATGAACGGAGAAAGAGCTTCTGAATCATACCGATTTCTCTGAGCTTTGCCCTCTGTTGCATCATCTACCTGATGGGTTACTGAACGGGGGTGCGAGCGAGAGTGAAATACATACGGCGGGGACATGCTGCGTTTGAGGAAAGGTCAGAACTTATCATTTTCCAGTCTCCAACTAGGAATAAGCAAAGAAAACTCCGTCTCAACGTACTCGGACGTGGGATGGTCTGCCGAATCAGAGTCCAGCTGACGTCATCTGTACACGGCGTCAACAATTAACAAAGTAGCACCTCTTCTGCTGTATATACCGATTTTATATACATTTTATTATGTTAAATATTTACTGAGTTCGAAAATGATATGATTGAGAGTTCCGCCTTCCCGTTCTGGCGCTAAATCAAACGCAGCGTAAGAGTTTCATGCCGGTCACACTAGACTTCCAGCATGCAATGGTGCGGCGATCGAATATGACCTCACACGATGTTAAATATACCTTCTGTTCCTGTATACAATGTCCACACAATCCAGGCAAATTCTCTGTTGATGTGGATTTTCTATTCTTTTAAAGTTCTGGTGTTTAAAACGGGATGGTGACGGACGCCGCTATAATCGGCGCTTCTTAAAGCTTGGATTTTCTGACGAGGTCATGCCGTGACGTGTCGAGCTTCTGTTGGTCTTCACTTCATATGAATTCGCAGGTCGGAGTTCACCGGACTTCGGAATGCGGTGAAGCTTCTCTGTGTGAAGCTTGCGTTTCCGGTCTCCGGCGTTTGCGTACGAATGGAAGTCGATGGAAATTTCTCATGCTGGAAGTCTCACGTGTCCGGCCCCTTTTCAAGGTTCTGTCAGTGTTGTACGGTACCTTATAGTCACGCTCAAGTCAGAGGACACATCACGCTAGATTCTTACAAACTTTTCATGCTGTTTTCCATAGAGCCAAAAAAGTTCCTTATAAAGGCAGTGCTGGACAAATGATTAATACTTAAGCTAGCACGCTGGGCGAGTAAATGCTCCAGTGTGCCTCCCAGTCCCAATCATACCTAATTGACTCGGCTTAAAAAAACACAATGGTAATAAAGAACACGTGGCCAGCTAGTCGGCAAGTTAAGCACATTAATACAGACAGAGTGAGCATGAATTTCCAGGGAAATGTAGCTCCAGGTTTTATCCTTTAATGTAAAGTGGTGTTTTGCACTCTGTTTATGGTCAACAGAAAAATATTAATCGGGTCCGACTCCTATCTTCATTTTCTCTTGACTTGTATAACCTGAAGGCCCGAATTAAATAACAGCAAACTTTTTTACACCGATCGTTTCCACATACCTGCATGTTCCTGATTCTGAAAACATGGTCAGTCATTCGTTCACGCTAATGAATCCACTTGGTTAAACCCGTTCTCCGGACTGCAGCTTGACCTTTGTGTGTAGTGCAGCAGGCAGTGCCATTCTGAAGCGTGTGCTATAGTTACAGCATCGCAGTGCATCACCTTTAAACATGTACACCAAGTGAAAGCTTTTGTGAAACTCGGTAAGGAGTCGAGCTCGTTTTCTTTGTTGAACCGACACATCCACTGAAATAAATTCCATTATATGTAGCTCTGTAGAAAAACCCAGCATGGTTGAATTGTGTGGGTTCCCCCCCCCCCCCCCCCCCCCCCCCTATTACCGTGACTTTATCGGTATATACAGATAGAACATTCTCGTCATTGCACAGTACAGGTACTCAACAAAATGCATTCTAGCATCTACCAGCAGTGCAAATAGTAGCATTGTGCACATTGTCCACTGTGTGTGTGTGTGTGTGTGTGTGTGTGTGTGTGTGTGTATGTATGTATATATATATGTGTGTGTGTGTGTGTATGTGTGTGTGTATGTATATATATATATGTATGTATATATATATATATATATATATATATATATATATATATATATATATATATATATATATAGTGTATGTATGTATGTGTATATACATATAATTATACAGTACATAATTAGGCTATAAGCAGTGAATATGCACTGTAGCTATTGAGTAGATAGCAGTACGAGTACATTACACTGTCTATTATAGAAAATCTCTAATGGGTATAAAAAATACAACATATGCAAGTACTAGTCATAAATATATGTAGGAAATATGTACACTGTATATACAACAGTACCCTGATTATCCATGGATAATATGCACTATATACACATATAATGTACAGACATGTATAAATATATGAATCTACAATTATATAGAGATAATACAGAATAGACAGTGTAGAATAGAGCTGCCGGATGATGACAGGCAGTAAAACATTGGTCTGATGGTGTAGTGTAGAGTTCAGCAGGGTAACGGTTGTGGAGGAGAAGCTGGGCCGGAGTCTGCTGGTTCTAGTGTGAATGTTCCTGTATCTCTTCCTGGAATGAAGGAAGTTGAACAGTTTGTTACTGGGATTGGAGGACTTCCTGGTGATGACGCACGCATCTGCTGTAGTGAAATTGTTCTGTGGCGGATAGTTGGGCAACAATGATGTGTTGGGCGGTTTTCACCACCCTTTGCGTGGCTTTCCTTCCAGACACCGTGGCGCAGCCATACCACACTGTGATGAAGTTGGCCGGGATGCTGTCAGCGGTGCGGCGATAGAAACCTGTTCAGATCTGGGAAGACTGATGAACTTTCTTCAGTTTCAGTTCTTTCACGTACACAGAGACTTAACTGTATGGCTTTGCTAAAATACAGAAGAATCTCAAGTGGAAATATGATTGAATCATCATCATAACCAATTAAACAGCTTCCTTTGCCTGTGTGGGGAAAACAAACCTTTTAACTGATGGTGTCCAGTGGAGAAACAGTAATTAGACAACAGTAGAAGTAGAAATATTCCCAAAGCATTTTTTAAAAATTTATTACCGAAGCATGCTTTGGTTGTTTGTATGAGCCTGGATCCCCAGACTTCCTACAGGAAGCATTATTCCAAAATAAATCATTAATATCCTGCAAATTGCTCTTTGTGTTTTACAGTTTCTTTTATTCATAGAGTTTGCCTGCATCCAGATGGTCGTCATAATTTAACTGAACCCCCAACACCCCAATTAAATATAACCCCCAATTATATAGAATATAATATTATCTATTCTAAATATATAATGCACATTTTCAAAATGTCTCGCAGCAGTGGATGGACATCTCCTTGTTTATGTGCTGTGTATGGGTGAATGTCGGGAAATGGGTTAAAACTGCAAATGCTGCCTCGTGTATAATGGCACCTTACGTGAAATCTTGGATGCGTTTATTCCTCGGTCATGTCTACGTTTCTTTCTGTTTAAAAAATAAAAAAATAAATAAATTTTTACATCATCAGCCGTCTCCTAGCCTCCTCCTGACGTTCGTATGGGAGAGAAGTGTAAAAAAAAAAAAAAGAAAAAAAAAAGAAAGAATCGCTGCTGCTGTTCCAGACCCACTTTCTCACAGCCCGGTCGGGTTATGGATGATCCGCTTCTGCTCGCAGCAAAATGAGATTTTCATCACAGTGACAAACATACTAATAAAGGTTTCATCACATCATGAGTCTGTGTCATCTTAATCTACTCCAGTTAGTTCAGCTCTGCCTCGGAAATAAAGCTTTTTGGGCCATGGCCCCATGTGGAATGTGATGCTAATATAAATGATGTTTAAAGGTATTAGCCATATTTAAATAGCATAATTCAACATGTTGATATTACACGTTGTAATTATCTCCCAAGATGAATTGCTCTTTGAGTCAGAAGGGTTTAATAAAGTCTGGTTTAGGCTGCTGAGCGTTGGTTATGCGTGCGTATGCAGTCAGCGTGTAATATAGTGAAATGTAGGTTTGTGCGTTTGAAGCTTGCTGTAGGAAAGCTCAGCTTCACGCGATAAGTGATACCGGGACACGCGCTTTCGTTCGTCTCTTCATCACTTGTTCTTTTTCCCGTTCAAGTTGCGAGGAAAGGCGGTTTGTTTGCCAGCGGGCCATCGATTACAGCTGACCACAGGACAGAACCACTCAGAGAATGAGACTGAGAGGGGAAGAGGGAGAGAAGAAAGGAAGGAAGGAAGGATGCACAGCGACAGGGAGGGGAAAAAGGAGAGGGGAAAGCATTTGTGTTGATGTAATTTGTAGCATAAACACTGAGGTTTGTTTCCAACTTGTGATTGTGTGTGAATTAATACACCATGCGCTCGCTCTGTCTCTCTACTTCTCTCTCTACCGCTCTCTCTCTACCCCTCTCTACCGCTCTCTCACTCCCTCTCTCTCTCTCTACTGCTCTGTCACTCCCTCTCTCTCTCTCTCTCTCTCTCTCTCTCTCTCTCTCTCTCTCTCTCTACTGCTCTGTCACTTCCTCTCTCTCTCTCTACCGCTCTCTCACTCCCTCTCTCTCTCTCTACTGCTCTGTCACTCCCTCCCTCTCTCTCTCTCTCTCTCTCTCTCTCTCTCTCTCTCTCTCTCTCTCTCTCTCTCGCTCTCTACCTCTCTCTGTTCCTCTTCGGCTCGGCCCTGTGAGGGTAGTGAGGAGCATTGCAGCTTTCAGAGCATTTGGGAAACGACTGTGTCTCCCCCTCAGGAGCATGAGCTAAAGATCACTCGTATCCCTCCCTCCTGCCCTGTTAAAGACTCCCAGTGCTCCCATGACACAGACTCACCAACCCCCCTGCTGCAAACAGACGAGTGTCGAGCAGGGGTGTGTGTGTGTGTGTGTGTGTGTGTGTGTGTGTGGTGATGGATCGAGATGTCGAGTTTAAAAAGCTTTTGAGGTCAAGAACAATCTAATTGCACCTCTTCAAATGCCTATTTTCTGCAATGAATTAGAACTGGATTGGCCTTTTTTTTTTTTCATAAGTCACTGAGGTGCTGTGGTTGTAATGTATTAGAAATGTTTCCATCCTAATGCTTTATAATGTTTAAGCCAATTTCCAGCAAGGCAGCAAATGAAAATGACTCATCGCGCATTTCCAGTAATTAGTGCACGAGTACAGACTGATCCGAAAGGCCATGTCCCAAACCACATACTGCCATACACCACCATGGGGTTACCATAGCTACCATAGTTGCTGGTGGTGTGACATTTTGATTTGCTATCTAGCAAGGCTCAAATGGAATTTTTATCAAATTGGTTTGTTCCGCGTAGATCCGACAAGATCTAATGGAGCAGACGGCTGTATTTGTATTGCTCTGGACCTCGTGACGACAAATCTGTTCATGACCTCCAGGGTTGGGGGTTCGATTCCTGCCGCCACCCTGTGTGCGTGGGGTTTGCATGTTCTCCCCGTAGTCCTCCGGGTACTCCGGTTTCCTCCCCCAGTCCAAAGACATGCATGGTAGGCTGACTGGCATGTCCGTAGTGCATGCGCCCTGCAATGGATTGGCACTCCGTCCAGGGTGTACCCCGCCTTGCGCCCCATGCTCCCTGGGATAGGCTCCAGGTTCCCCTGTAGAATAAGCGATATAGAAAATGGATGGATGTTTTATGTCCGGATATAGTAATTGATTGAGATCTGTAAATTGTCCCGAGTGTGTAGGTTTGTGCACCGTCCAGGGTGTATTTCCCCCAACCCCACCCCCACCCCCCCCAAACATCTGCACGGGTCCCCTGAGATAGGCTTCAGGCTCCACACGACCTTATGTAGGATAAGTGGTGCAGAAAATGGATGAATGCGTTTTTTATTTAAAATGAAATCATTTAAAAAAAAAAAAGTCATCACACAATTCCTTAGTTAGGATAACGGCAGGGTTCAACCAACCGAATTGCCGGGAGCCATTTTATTTGACGACGGATAGATCCGTGTATACCGCTTTAGCAAACCTGTTGACAAATTATCCGCTGGGCGAGTTAATGAGAGGTGGATGAAAGAA